>NC_092366.1:7720000-7786910 GCF_030848805.1 Temnothorax longispinosus | reverse complement strand
AAAAGACATAATTTTTCAGATTGTGACATATCTTTTAATATCTTTTAAACGTTTTTAAGACGTCTTATTTTAAAAGCTTTCTGCTAGCTGTGTGATAATTGTAGACCGTAATTTCTAATAAAAGAGAAAAAAAGTAAAAAAGGTTCTCTTGTTTTCTTTTTTTCCTTCCTACCATGCATTTAGCCGATTTAGCGCATCAACAATCGATCGCAGAAAATGACAATGGAAAACAAACACCGATTATCAAGATCAAGTCCTTATTACGATTTAACTTCACACGCGTGTCTGTTTATGACACGTCTTTTTTTTACGAAAAAGATGCACATTTTAATTTTGAATACCTTTCATATACTTTTTTAGATTTTGAAAATGTCACTTATTTATTATAAGTAATTCTACTAGCGTATTGAAAAATGTGGCGATTTTTGCGTAAAGCGCAACAGCAACGCAATCGCGATCTGGACGCTCTTCGTCAGGATATCGATAAGGACGTGCACGTTAAATCGGCGGGGGATCTACTGCAAAGTTTACAGGTGGATCTTGAACGGGGTTTATCTAATACGACCGTTGCGAAAAATCGCCTACGAGATCAGGGCCCAAACGCCCTGACTCCGCCGAAAAGAACTTTGAAGATTCAGAAGATCTTGCATCGATGCTGCGGAGGATTTTCCTTGCTCATATGGGTATACCTAGCAATTTTTGAATGATTTGATCTTTTCCTATTACACTACATGCATTTTGAAAAGAATGTTAATATTCAGGTATTTTTTTAAGTTAAGTGTCATATAACTTACAAAAAGACCCTTCTACAAAGGTTGACGTCACGTTAAATATCTCAAAGAAAAAAACTGGGCCTTATAGTCAAATTAGACAAAAAGAGAAAGAGAAGAAAAAGAAAATAAAATGCATGTATTATTTCACTATACAATTCTTTGTACGAGTTTACAGTCGCGAGAATGTATTTTTATTTAATTTTGATAAATTGTTTATTTATTCTTTAATTCTATATAATTTTAGGTTTTAAATATATAATAATATAATATGAAGTTAGTTAATAATATAAGGTTCAAATTTTGAATTTTTTGTATCAGCATTAATTATATCTATCCATTATTTCTAAGATTATATTAATTTTAAGCTGACATTTATTTTTATAGATCAAGTAAGTTTATTTTTTTAAACTTTATTTTTTTATTTTCTTACTGTCATATATATAGCTATATTGCATGTGTTTAAGTTAAAAATTAATGATCAAATAAATACAAAAGAAGTAGATCAATTAAATAATTACATATAGATATGTTAATGTAAAGATTTTTCCATTTTTTAAAGAACTCATTAAAATATATTTAACTTCCAGGTAGGAGCCATTTTGTGCTTCGACAACTACTTCTTGGAGTTGGAGACTTACGGCGAGGCTTCCGAGGATCACCTCTGGCTTGGTGTAGTCCTGATTGTGCTGATCGTGATCACCGGCGCGTTCAGTTACTATCAAGACTCCAAGAGCTCACGCATCATGGAATCGTTCCAGCAGATGGTACCGCAACGTGTCAAGGTTCTGCGAGACGGCGAGAGAAAGGAGCTGCTGGCGACCGAGCTGGTGACCGGGGACATTGTCCTGCTGGAGACCGGCGACCGGGTGCCCGCTGACATTAGGATCCTGGAATGTCAAGGTGAAGTGTGTCCTGCCACCGCATCACGCGTGGACTTCTTGTTTTCCTCAGAATGGAAAAAACAAGCCTTTCTCCTCGCGCGGACCTCGCGATTGAAATCTACGACGATTTCTCACTTTGTTCAATCTCTCGTCGAAAGAAAGTCGAAAGATATGAGAGAAGAATTATTCGGAGAAAAATAATATAAACGCGAGATTATACATCATCGAAAAGAAATACAAAAGACCAAATTTTTTAACTTCTACATCTCCGCGATCAATTTTATTTTTTTTTCTTTTTAGAATTTTTAGATTTGGATAATTAAATTAATATTTTATCAAAAGTTAATTAGTACCGGCATGCATCAGATAACATTTCCAACTTGCATTGTAGTAAAGGTATTAATAAACTTAAGTTGTATTTAAAGGGAAATCTTGTAAAAATATAATGAAAATTCTAGATTTTATAGCTTATAGAAATTTATTCTTTTTATTTTAACGAAGGTTTGAAGGTCGATAATGCATCGATTACGGGCGAGTCGATACCATTGATACGAACGACTAATATTCCGCAAACCGGAAGTGTTATTTAAGCGAAGAATATGGTATTCTTTTCTACAGACGTTGTCGAAGGTACACATTGTTTAAAGAAAAAAATAAAAACTTTTCATGTCTGTTAAGTTAGCACCCCCCCCCACAAAAAAACGGAATAACACATATGTAGAAATTAAGTGCTCTTTATGTGCTAATTATGTGCTCTATTCGCGATTTTTGTGCTCGAGCAGTTTCGCGGGAAATCGCAATTGAAAGTGGGGGTGCTGGCTTAACGTAAGCTAGCACCCCCCTCATTAAAATTACATATAAAATAAAAAACTCAATATGCTAGAATTATGTGCTCTTTATGTGCTTTTAAATGCCTTAAACAAAATTAGTCTATCTATAATAGTTTAAAAGATATACGCAAAAAAAGATCTACATACTACTGATATAAGATTAAAGTATCAGTTAAAATACAGAAAGCGAAATAATTATTGTCTTAAAATGTTTTTCGATTAATGTGTTCTCGAAATATGCACAATGAGATTTCCGTGCTCATCCCCTTGAGCCAACCAGAACGTTAGCACCCCATACGTACAAGAGTAAAGAACCAGTTAAAATATAGATAGCGAATTGGTTCTAGTCTTAAAATGTTCCTTAATTTATGTGCTTTCAAAATATCCACAATGAGATTTCCGTGCTCATCCCCTTGAGCCAACCAGAACGTTAGCACCCCATACGTACAAGAGTAAAGTACCAGTTAAAATATAGATAGCGAATTGGTTCTAGTCTTAAAATGTTCCTTAATTTATGTGCTTTCAAAATATCCACAATGAGATTTCCGTGCTCATCCCCTTCAGCCGGCCAGAACGTTAGCACCCCATACGTACAAGAGTAAAGTACCAGTTAAAATATAGATAGCGAATTGGTTCTAGTCTTAAAATGTTCCTTAATTTATGTGCTCTCAAAATATGCACAATGAGATTTCCGTGCTCATCCCCTTCAGCCGGCCAGAACGTTAGCACCCCATACGTACAAGAGTAAAGTACCAGTTAAAATATAGATAGCGAATTGGTTCTAGTCTTAAAATCTTTAATAATTAAAATTGATTTGTCTGGTGTAAGTTTTAAAAGCATAATAATCACATTAATTCTTTTCGTCAATGTAATTTTTTGATATAATTTTTTTTAATAAACACAATTATATGTGTAATATGTAAATATTCTATTACCATATTTTTTTATATATCATAAAACAAATATATCCTTCAAGTATTAGTCGCGCAATTGTAGCGTGAACTGCACTATTAATTCATGTAATATCATCATAAAAAACAATACACGAAAGATTCTATATAAATACATATTAAACTTTACTAAAGATTAACTAATTTTAAAAATTACATTTTGTTTCTATGATTAGAAAGAGAATGTTAAAAATTAGTTAAACATATGTTTACTTATATGTATTTCAGTATTTATATATTGTTCAGAATCTTAGTGAAAAATTCTCCATAACGTTTAGCGACTTTGCAATACTTACTCATAACTCATATTAAATAACTTTAAAAATGTATATAAACACATATATTTAATTTTATAAATATTAATAAAATTATATTACTTATATACAAAATTATTTTACTTGTATACCACAGTTCTTCCTATCTATTCCTGCATGTATGTACTACTTCCATCTACTCCCTATCAAATATTTGATACTGATAACTATCCTATGTTTTGCTAATAATTTTACATATAACAATATTTATGCAACAAACACTAATTTCAAAAAATTTTCTGAAAAAAGTCTTATTAAACAATTTAATCAATACATTAACCAGATCAATTTCAACTGATTTAATTATGTAAACTATTGTTTCTGTCTTTATAGCAAAATCAACATCAAATTACCATTAATCTTACATATATTGTAGGTATAGGAATAACTAGATTTAAAAAAATTATAAAATAAAAGTTATAAAATAAAATTATAATATAATGATATTCTAACATTTTCGTAAAAAAATTAATTAATGTAGATTTTTTTTCATAATTTTTGTCATAAAAAAAGCATTAAAATTTTATTATACATATTCCACAAGCTCATAAAACATTTTCTGCTTATAATCAATAGGCTGGAAACAAAAATTGTTATGTTAGTAAGCACTTTACACTTGTAAGTATAGTGGTGCTCACTTTCAGGAAGGTTTGTCGGACGAAAGAGATGAGCACAAAAATCTTATTTTGTACATTTTAAAAGCATATAAATTGAGGAACATTTTAAGACTAGAACCAATTCGCTATCTATATTTTAACTGGTACTTTACTCTTGTACGTATGGGGTGCTAACGTTCTGGCCGGCTAAAGGGGATGAGCACGGAAATCTCATTGTGGATATTTTGAAAGCACATAAATTAAGGAACATTTTAAGACTAGAACCAATTCGCTATCTATATTTTAACTGGTACTTTACTCTTGTACGTATGGGGTGCTAACGTTCTGGCCGGCTGAAGGGGATGAGCACGGAAATCTCATTGTGCATATTTCGAGAACACATTAATCGAAAAACATTTTAAGACAATAATTATTTCGCTTTCTGTATTTTAACTGATACTTTAATCTTATATCAGTAGTATGTAGATCTTTTTTTGCGTATATCTTTTAAACTATTATAGATAGACTAATTTTGTTTAAGGCATTTAAAAGCACATAAAGAGCACATAATTCTAGCATATTGAATTTTTTATTTTATATGTAATTTTAATGAGGGGGGTGCTAGCTTACGTTAAGCCAGCACCCCTACTTTCAATTGCGATTTCCCGCGAAACTGCTTGAGCACAAAAATCGCGAATAGAGCACATAATTAGCACATAAAGAGCACTTAATTTCTACATATGTGTTATTCCGTTTTTTTGTGGGGGAGGTGCTAACTTGACAGACATATACTTTTCTATAATATAATATAAGAAATCTATTTCTCGTACAAACTGTAATTTATAGTTTAATTTCTAATAATGTTTAAAAATATATTATTTGAGTATTTTATTTTCTTATTTTAAAAAGCATATTAAATGATTTTTAAATCTAGATTTAATAAACAATTTTTATCCAGTTATTAAAAATTGTTGCCAAATCTATCGTAACCAACATTGTTGCTACATTAAGCATAATTGTTTCTTAACAGGCAGCGGAAAGGGTGTTGTAGTGGCCTGTGGTGACCATACAGTGATGGGCAGAGTGGCAAAGCTGACTTCGAGATTGCCGGCCGCACCTATAATACGCCTCTCTCCAGGTAGATACATCGCTTCATGAAACTCATCTCGTGTTGGGCCATCTTCCTAGGTGTTTCGTTCTTTATCATGTCCATGGTGATGGGCCACGACTGGATCGACTCATTGTCAGTGATATTTCTGATCGGCATTATCGTGGCCAACGTGCCGGAGGGCATTATCGCCACGATGACGGTCAGTCTGACCTTGACCGCTAAGAAGATGGCCAGCAAGAATTGTCCGGTGAAGAATCTCGAGGCTGTCGAGACTTTGGAATGTACCGCTGTTATCTGCAGCGACAAGACCGGCACTCTCACGCAAAATAAAATGACCGTACGATTCCGTTTCTCCTCTTGCGAAAATCTACTGCAGAAGTATATTATTTGTAGATCTGCTCGCATTTAGTTTCTTCCGTTTTTTTTTTGCATTTTTTTGTTACTTTGTTACAAACGTGTGCACATATACATATAATTGTAACATTTTATGTATTTACTTTTTATAATTATGATTTATTATTATTTAGTTATAATTAATTATTATCCCATTATTTTATAATATATATTCATATATTATAAAACCAAATTATTAATGTCTACTTGTGTGTTTTTTATCTATTATTCGTTTTCGATATTTTTTTGCAACGAATGAGAATTATACAATACTGTTCTTTTTTTATGTAAGTTATGCTTCTGTAGCCTTCACATCGATCTTTAAAACATTTTTACTTTGATCGAACTTCTCCGCGATTTTAGGTGCGACACGTGTGGTACGACGGTCAGCTGCACGAGGTGATGGCGTCGAATACATGGCAGAAATACGCCAACAACCCGGGTTTCGAAAATCTAGCCAGGGTAGCGAGTCTCTGCAATCGCACCGACTGGGTACTGATGCCCGAGGACAAACCCTTGCTGCCGTTGAACAAAAGAAAAATCCTGGGAGATGCCTCGGATGCCGCTTTACTGAGGTGCATGGAGGTCCTTGTGAAAGGAGGAGCTGATTCCTTCAGGAAGGATTATATCAAGGTAAATGAGCCTGATTAAGTCTTCTGACTAAAAGATTATAGAAAATTCAGAATTAAATTTAACATTCCAATTGTAAATTTAATGAACTGAAAAATATTGCCTTCAAATTTTAAAATTTCTAATTTCTAATTTTATTTAGAAGATTTTATCAAATTATACATTTACATTTATTTTAATATAAATTTTATCTAAAAATAATGAATTTTATCTATACGTGTTATTAAAACAAAAATAAAATTATTATTAATAGTTTGAACAAGAGAACTTAATGTTTAGATATTGGAGATTCCCTTTAATTCAACGGGCAAATTTCAAGCGAATGTGCATTTATTTCGCGACAAGTATTTCATATATGTTTCAAGGGCGCTCCCGAACGTGTCCTCGAACGTTGTTCGACGGTAGCGTTCGGTGATGAGACTAACGAAGAGACAAGGACAGCGTACACAGAATCTTGTTATATCCTGGCGAACAACGGAGAACGCGTTCTCGGCTTTGCCGATCTTGAGCTCTCAAACAAGGCTTTCCCCGTGGGCTATCACTTTGAGGCCGATCCTCCAAATTTCCCCCTTGAAAACTTGAGATTGGTATCTCAGTTCGCATTTTATTTCTCTGAATTTTATTATTAAACATAGACTATAAATTTGTTATCATGAGATCATAAGAGTTTGAAGTCTTTGAATATAGGTAAAATTTATTTTTGCAAAAAAGAAAATTCAAACAAAATCTAAGAATAAGATTTAAAAACTTTAAATAATGAAACTCAATTTTTGGGACCAGGAATGTTTCTTATTGTTAGCACTCAAAAATAGCTTCAAGATTTAATTTTTCTCCCAAGATTTTGAATTCGATATTTTTCTATACTAGTATCTTTTAGATTTTATTATTCAAGTATTTTAAATACAATTCTTGGATTTTAATTTTTTTTTGGCAATTATTTTCTAAATCAACAAAATTAATTTTTTTTATCGATAGATCGGTCTAGTAGCCATGATGGATCCACCGCGGCCGACTGTGCTTGATGCCGTGTACAAGTGTCGTTGTGCCGGTATTAAGATCATCATGGTCACTGGTGATCATCCTGACACCGCCAAATAAGCGATCGCCAAGTATGTCGGCATCATTATACCGATGACTATGATAATTCCAACAGCGATGCCAGGAAACGACACATCGTGGTGACAGGTGCGCAGCTGCGAGACCTGTTACCGGAACAAGTGGACCAGCTTATCAGGCGATATCAGGAGATCGTGTTCGCCAGGACGTCGCCGGTGCAAAAACTGCAGATCGTCGAGAGCTGCCAGCGGTTGCATCTGATCACCGCAGTTACCGGCGACGGTGTCAATGACTCCCCGGCTTTGAAGAAGGCCGACATCGGCATCGCTATGGGTATCACAGGTGACCTGAATTTTTCTATAAAAATATTTTCCTAAAAAAAATATATATAGACGACAAAGTTTCTAAAAGATACATCTAAATGTTCCTGTTGCTTTTAAGGAAATATTGTGGTTCTTTAATTTAAGTAAATAATAGCTGTCACGACGATCTAGTCTCTAATTGTGATCGCCAGGATCCGATGTGAGCAAACAAGTGGCGGACTTAATATTGTTGGACGACAATTTTGCGTCGATAGTAACGGGCATCTAGGAGGACCGGCGGGTATTCGACAATCTCAAGTCGAGCATCGCGTATACTCTAGCGAGCAATGTGCCGGAAATAACGCCTTTTTTAGCGTTCATTGTTCTCGGAATTCCTCTGCCAGTCGGTGTGATCTGCATCCTATGCATCATCTGGGGACAGACATGTGGCCGGCGGTCGCCTTGGCTTACGAGAAGTCCGAGTCCGATATAATGTTGAGGTATCAAATATAACAAAGTTTTCCCATATATTACCCAAAATCATGAAGGCTACATTACGAAAAGAAATGAAAAGAAATCTAATATCAAAGAATTAGCAGTCTCTAAATTATAAATACTTAAAAAATTAAAGCTCTTTGCAAAAAAAATAATTAAAATAATAAAACTTTATTTCTTCATTCGATTTAAAAGTAAATTTTAGCTAAATTAGCTAGAATTTAGTTCAAGGTTTGGTTATATAGTAAAGACGTTTGAAGTAGAATATTATACAAATTGCTGAAATATTTAAATATCTAATTCCATCTCTCTTATTTCACTTCTTGAATATTTCAGGAAGCCCAAAAACCCCAGAGTGACCATTTAGTCAGCCGGCAGCTGATCTTCTTGGTGTACGGTCAGATTGGCGTGATTGAGGCGTGCGCGGGTTTCTTCACGTATTTTGTGGTGATGGCAGAGCACGATTTCCTGCCTAAAAGATTGTTAGGTCTAAGGTCACAGTGGGATAGCCCGGCAGTAAACGACCTGGAGGACAGTTTCAGACAGGAATGGACGTACGAACAGCGCAAGATCCTCGAGTACACCTGTCACACCGTCTTCTTTGTCAGCATCGTGATCGCTCAAGTGGCGAATGCAATGGTCTGCAAGACTAGACGCAACTCGTTACTACGCCAAGGTATGGGCAACTGGGCCCTGAATCTGGGCCTGCTTCTTGAAATTGCCCTGGCCTGTGTAATCTGCTACGCGCCCCACATGGACCGCATTCTGAAGACGTATCCCTTGAAGCCAGAGTGGTGGCTACTCGGAGTGCCGTACGCCATCATAATATTAATTTACGAGGAGTTGAAAAAATGGTGGATTAGAAAAAATCCAGGTGGCTGGTGGGACAGAGAAACTTCGTACTAGGTGAGATAGATAAAGAGAAATCTCATAAACAAAATAAAGATTAAAAAATGCAAAGCCATAATTAATTTCATCTTCTTAAAAATTTGAGAAAGCTAAGTTTAGAGTTGAGATTTTAAAACAATTAAATGAAATTAATTAAAGATGGAAAGAGTTAATTTCTAAATTCAAGTATATTTATAAAAATTTTAGTTGTGTGTGTATTGCATTCTTATATTGCACCAAGATGTAAAAAAATAGTTTCGTAAATAACGACCTTTAACGGCTCTCTACTCGTGACTCTTTGGAATCACGCTGCGAATAACCCTTCACTTTTCTAAATAAATTACCGCAAATATATATATATATATATATATATATATATATATATATATATATATATTTAGGATGTGTCATTTTGGAGCAACTTTTTTTTTTCATTTCACGAATAGCATATATACTTGCAGGAAGGTAAAATAAGATACCTGTTAAAATTTTAGCCCTTAATATTAATATTAACAGGTCGCTCATCGCGATTTTTTATTTTTCATTTAGTAAGATAGAAAAAATTTTATAACTATCTAACAAACAGTAATACAGCATTGCGCCACATAGATTTTCTGTAGTAAATTTACCGCTCTACAAAAAAGATCTCTTATCATTTTTTCATAAATTTAACCGTTCAAAAGATATCCAAAGTTAAAGTTTGATAAATTTTATAAAAATTGTTTTTGCTTCTTATGAATGTTGTATCATATGGACTATCAAAAATTATGAAATAATCAATACATATTTCTATAGAAAATTTAACGATCTACAAAAAAGGTCTCTTATGTTTTTTTCATAAATATAACCATTTAGACGATATTAAGGTTTAAAGTTCAAAGTATATGGTGTCCCATGAGCGTCGAGTTGGGCGCCTTAACTCTGCGTTTGATTCATCCCACAGCGCCAGTTCTGCTTACCAAAAATGGCCCACTTGGCACTCTGATCCGTTAAAAGATGCTCGTGGCTTCATAGTTCAAGAAAGCCAGAGATCTCACCCATTTAAAGTTTGAGAATAGGTTGAGGTCGTTTCGGCCCCAAGGCCTCTAATCATTCGCTTTACCAGATGAGACTCGCGCGCGTTCCGTGCGGAACGGCCGAGTGCCAGCTATCCTGAGGGAAACTTCGGAGGGAACCAGCTACTAGATGGTTCGATTAGTCTTTCGCCCCTATACCCAGTTCCGACGATCGATTTGCACGTCAGAATCGCTACGGACCTCCATCAGGGTTTCCCCTGACTTCGTCCTGACCAGGCATAGTTCACCATCTTTCGGGTCCCAACGTGTACGCTCTGGGTGCGCCTCTTCTCGCGATGAGAACGAGACGCCCCGGGAGTGCGGAGCCGCATCGCGACGCGGCCCATCCTCCCTCGGTCGACAACCAGGGCCGACCTTCACTTTCATTACGCCTTTAGGTGTCTTGCTCAAGTCCCAATGACTCGCGTACATGTTAGACTCCTTGGTCCGTGTATATATATATAAGAATATATGTGTGTGTGTGTGTGTATATGTATATATTATAAAATGTGTGCAAAACAATTGAATGTGTTACATTATTGAATCTTAGATGCTAAACATAAGAAAATATTTAAATATTTTAACATTTAGAAAAACAAAAAGTAACAAGAATTGATTTTGTATTAATACATATTTTACTGTTATGTGTATTTCATATATTTAAAAAATATTATTTTGTAAATTGTTATTATTAATATTACAATTATTTAAGAGCAACAAAGTAAAAATATAAATTAATGAGCACAATTCACATATGATTATATTTAGATACCAATTGTTATTTAAAAATATTTTTAAAAAATAATATTCTTTTTGAATGAAACTCAATATAAAACAGTGTTATTATTAATTGAGCAGTATTATCACGTCTCGAAATTTTTACGCCGCAGGTAACAATACGCAAAGACGAAAACTGGAAACATTAAGGGAAGAAACTGGAATTTCACGTTGTTTTCTCGGCGTGTGGAAGACTTTGGTATGCTAAAAATATCTCGCAGGTAAATATAAAGTTACCAGAAAATATTGATTTTCGCGAGATTGTGCACTGTTTTCGTAGCGCACATCCTCCTTTTATATATTTTACTTTAAATTTTTGCTTCAAACTTTACAATTGTTGTAATTTAATTTAGGTTTATCGAAATTTGAGCGTATCAATTTGTTCTATATGTGATACATGAATAATTATATAAAACGCATAAATAATTACAAGTGCACCATGGAACTAATTATAAAATATATTAATTATACATATAATATATATACATATATATACACATGTAAGTATGTATTGGGGATTAAAATCGCTGACAAAGGTTTTGCCAATAGCATTCACACTATTTCGAAATAATTTTGACGAAAAGTTATTTTTACTGATATGCGAAAGTCAGTAAATATATTGACAAGTGTTTATTTAACAAATACAACGTAAACAATGTCAGCAAAAGCATTATCGGTGATTTTAACGTATCTCGTACGCTACATACGCAATTTTCTAATATGCAATTTTATATGTAATTTTAGACGAGCTGAGAAAATTGATGTGTACATGCATATGTGTACATATAGAAGATTGTCGATTTTCCCCCCATAGACTCTCTACGTGAACACCAAGTGTTGTAACCTCGGATGAAGTGGGGGCCGCATATAAGACCCCGACGTTTGAAGGGGCCCAGTAGTCTCTAGTCACCGATACGACCGCGTTACTACGACTGGATCATTGTACATAGTGACGTCATTCTTTTTCTCTCTTTCTCAATCGGCGCCCATCCTTCGTCAGGATGAAGACGATAGTTCTTCTCCTGATCTGTTTCGGTGAGCTCTTATCATGATCTTTATCAGTTCAAGACAAAACCGAGTAGCTAACACGAGATCCGAAATAAAGCTGAACTTTTTAATATCTTTTTGGAATTTTTTTTTATACGCAAAAGTGTTACGATAGAATCTGTTTATTTTTGCTGTGCACGACCATTTTATCTTTTCTGTTTGTCAATTTCAAATGAATAAAAAATTTGCAGTATTGAAAAAGTGAAAACTTTTCAATATTTGCCATATGTGGGACATATATATACGTTGGTAAAAACTTATCAAAAATCCGCGTATTTTATAAATTTAATTTATATACTTTTAATATAAAATGAATAAAATAGTTAAGAAATATATTTATCTTTAATTTATGAAATATATATATTATTATAAAAAAACAACATTTTAATTTATATTATATATTATTTTCAATTTCTATTGTATATTTCCTGTTCTCTACTTTCTATATTAGTTATAATAGATAAGTAAGTTTAATATAATTAAAAGCTTTTAAGTTAAAAAATAAAGGTAAGATAATCGGGGAAAATAATTCTTTCGGGAATTGACGCGTTTTGTCCGAGATCGTCTGCATCTAGTTGTCCGGTTAAACTGTATATCGGAGTCGAAGTCCGCTAACAGCGCGCTCGAAAGCTATCAGATCGAGCCGATTAAACGACATTTAAGTTGTGGACGACCGACCGACCGAGCGTATACGTACGGGAGCTCGGCCACTTTCTCACTTTCTTCGTTCGCGCTCGCGAGGTCGACCGGCATATCTTCAGGGACGCAGACGACGTGCCGCCTTGAAAACGTGCCGAGGGACCAGTCGACCCTCTGCCTTAACACGTTCACTCTTGTCTTCCTTAATTTTTTTTCTTTACTTCGCTTTGTTTTCTGCTTTGCTGAACAACTAATGACGCAAAGCAGTCCGAACAAATTTGAAGGTTTTGACCCATAGAAATCTTTAAAGATTTGTTTTAACGAAAATGAGACTGAAATTTTCCATATGATCGTATAGTTATTCGATAATTTTTTCTCCCAAAAAGATTTCTTAGTTATATAACAGAAACTGATCCATTAAATAAGTATAAAATGCACTGGAATACTTCTTACGACTCAGCGCTGATAAAATAATATTGAGACATGATCAGAATCGAAAATGCTAAAAAATTCAATTAGAGTTCTTTTTGTTCTTGTTAATATATAATTTCTCATTTATATTATACTTTAATCCTTTTGTCACAGGAGCTGCCACTGCTTTGACAAGGAAACAAGAGGCCGCTGAGCAAAGCCGTCGGAAAGTCGCTTCGGCCACAACGGCTCCGAAGAAAGAGGAGCCAGTGGAGGAATACGACGATGACGAGCTCCAGGACCAGTGTCCGGAGCCCAACGGATACTTCCCGGACGCGGAACAATGCGATAAATATTACGACTGCCGCGACAACAAGATAACGGAAAAATTGTGTCCCGATGGTCTCGTCTTCAATGATTTCAGCCCGCAGCACGAGAAGTGCGACTTGCCGTTCGGCATCGATTGCTCAAAGAGACCCAAGAGACGTAAGCAAACTCCTCTGTTGTTTATACATCGTGCAATGATTCACGAAATCGATCAAGTGCTTCGAGAGCATTATTTAAAAAATTTTAATATTACGTGTGCATTCTTTCAGTGATACATAATTTTTTCAAACCTTTATTTTACATAATAATCTGCTTTTGGTTATATCGAAAAAATTTTATACTTTTTAATTACTCCATTTTTATATATCTACTCCTTTCCGTAGAAAAGCCACAACCGTCATCACACTGTCCTCGCATGCACGGCTACTTCGCCCACGAGGACCCCAGGAATTGCAATACCTTCTATTACTGCGTGGAGGGCAAGTTCAACATGATCACTTGCCCGGACGGTCTGGTCTTCTCCGAGAAGACCGGCATCTGCAACTGGCCGGATGAGGCGCAGAAGAAGGGCTGCGGCTCCCGCGAGCTCTTCAACTTCACCTGCCCGAAGGTCGATGAGTCTGTGGCCGCGACGCATCCACGTTATCCCGACACCGAGGACTGCCAGTACTTCTATGTGTGCGTCAATGGTGAAGTACCGAGGCGAAGTGGATGCAAACTCGGCCAGGCATTCGACGAGCGCAGTGGAAAATGCGACTGGGCCAGAAAAATACCCGAATGGTACGAATTATGTACCAAAACTTGAATTTTATTATTAAGGAGCATGAAAACTAAATAATGATACGTATCGATGACGTTTAGAAAATAAGAAACAGGTCGAAATTGTGCAAATAATTATCATTTTTTAGTATTTCAAAAATTATCTCTCTCTTGTTATCTAAAAATAATGCAGATTTTTTGCTACAAATTGTTTTTTATAAGTAATAAAAAGTTTATAAAATTGATATAAGTAATCAGAAATATATACAGATGCCAAGTATTCTGAGCAAAAAGTACATTTAAGTAAAAAATTAAGTCAAACTTAATCCTCTTATTAAAGAAATTAAAAATTAAACGCATTAAAAAAGATAAAAAACTTGAATAATAAAATATAGATTTATAATTTAAATTATGATATACATTATACAATCAAAAACAGAGCAATTTTTTCTTATGAAGAGAAGGAAATTCATTTGCATGTCATTTTCAGAATTGCGCGTCTCTTTTATGTACATCAAATTCATCGAAAGATTAAAACAGTTTAATTTAAATACAGCTTACGCCATTTTACATATTCCTCTTCTCATTTATCATTAAACATATATCTAAAGCAAATAATTTAATTGCAGCAAAGACTGGTACAAAGGTCAGCTGACCGAGGAAGAATTGGATGCCTTGGAGAATCCACCGCCCAAACCCAAGCCCACCGGTGGACCAAGCAGAAGAAAAAGCACCAGACCGACCGTTTAGGGTCAAGATGTTAGATTAAGCATGTAGGTTTTTAAGTCTTTATTTCTAAACCGCCCTATTGTATAATAAACTTATCTTTACTACAAACACATGTCTTTCAAAATATATTCCGTCATAAATCCTGTCTTCGAAATAGGTTGCTTAGACAGATGATACATCGTAAATCTAGCTTTAAACAGTTTAGAAAAAGTAAGTAAGCTGTTAATTCTGAGGAAAATTATTCGAAGTCTGCTGGTCGATACCCCGGTGACATTTTTACATTTTTATTTAATTAATACATTATATTATATATTACTATTATTTATTTATTAATATCCGTATTAAGGTCTTCAGCTTTTTGATTTTTGATGATAATAAGCCTATTTGGAAAAAATTCGCAAGATTATTTTAAAATCTGGAATCGGAACTCTTCCGCAATAAATTCAGATCGTGTCTTAAATTTACGTGAGCGGTGAAAGTACTCGTACGATATCGATTGACATTCCTCGCATTTCATGCATGGGAAACGTTTCCGAAATCCAGCTCTAACGTAATGCTTTCGTAAGCCTGATCGTGAGACAAAGATCACTTTACATAAGTTGAAGACAGTGAATATTGTTAGAACATTGATATTAGACAAAACTTCTTAGATGAGATTGCAAAACTATCTATAAACCGTAATATTAAATATAACAAGTAATAAATATATTTAATGTAATAACACATTAGCACCATTCAATTAATTAATAAATTGAAATTTATTGTGGTGATAAACGGTCGAACTGGACGCTTATCACGAATTGAAGGAAGGTCCAGGTTCGAACCCTAGGGTGACTAGGGTGATATTTTTAGCAATAAATTCTTTGCAGTAGTTTAATAAAAAATGCTTATTACTATTATTGTTAAATCAATTATCGATTTAATCATGCGAATTTACACTCAAATGAGACTGTGTTTCAAGATTGACAAATAATGCGTGCAGTTTACTGATTGTGAGTAGAAAAGTTTATATAATTTACACAGAAAAAATATTGTTAGGCCACAAAGATTTAATTTGCTTTATCAGCAGGAGATGATTAGAATAAAACCACATAGTTGTGAACCTAAGATCAATAAACCATACGTATTGAACAATTCTCACTTTCCCGGAAAAAAAACATCGGAAGACGAAGCGTGAGTGAGAGCGAAACGGGAAGAGCATCGTTGTGCATGACGAAGAAAAACTTTGTAATTGACTCAATTGCTGCAATGAAATATCGTGTTATTGCGATGTACATTCCATTTAAAGATCATGGAACATTATCTAAATGATTAAAATAGTCTGTGTGTTACATTTCTAATTGATATAATCAGTATATCAACTCGATAAGAAATATAGTTACTTTTCACTAAAGTAGTTACAATTTTATTTTTTATTAAATTATTAACGAGAAATAATAAAAAATTATGATAAACTTAAGCAAGCAATTAATTAAATCCGTAAAATGTTTTCTAATAACCTTATACCTAGTCTTTAATATTTTATATTTTTGTAATATTTTTTTAAAAATATTTTATAAGATATGTTGGAAAAAGCTTGCATATAAAATTGTCTTCTATATTTAAAATAAATAAATAAATTTTTTAAATTCAAAATTTGATGTACTTTAGTTTAAGGGGTTAGACTAGTGTGACGGGCGTTTTTTCAGGGTAATTTTCAGGAATTAATTTCTAACAAAATATTTATGAAACACCAGTAATTTTTTTTTTATTATCTTCTATACACATTGAAAAACGTGTCAAAATTTTGTTGTCTAAAAAAATATAAAACCCGTCGAGTTAAGCCGCTTCGCGCATCCCTATGATTTTCGGATGGTGTACATGATTTCGCGAAAACCAGTCGTCTGAAACAAAAATAAAAAATATGCACATTATCTATATTGTATTGGCTTTCGGTTGACGGAGCATTTTATTTTTTTTTTATTTTTGGCGACGAGAAAAAAATTCCTGAATTTTGCCCAATTGCAGTAAAAAATTCAGGAATTTTTTTCTCGTCGTCAAAAATGGAAAAAAAAATAAAAATAAAATGCTCCGTCAACCGAAAGCCAATACAATATAGATAATAAGCATATTTTTTATTTTTGTTTCAGACGACTGGTTTTCGCGAAATCATGTACACCATCCGAAAATCATAGGAATGCGCGAAGCGGCTTAACTCAACGAGTTTTATATTTTTTTGGACAACAAAATTTTGACACGTTCTTCAATGTGTATAGAAGATAATAAAAAAAAAATTGTTGGTGTTTCATAAATATTTTGTTAGAAATTAATTCCTGAAAATTACCCTGAAAAAACGCCCGTCACACTAGTCTAACCCCTTAATAGGTAATTGACGATATACAGACTTTTATGTCTTAAACTTGTTGTGAATATTTTACTAAATTAATAGGCGAGTACTATAACGGACAGTAACATTGTCGCAGAAATCAGTTTTTCATTGTCAGAACAGCGAAGGTGAATGTTAAACGACAGTTAAGAGAAGAAAGCCCAACAAAAACTTGTCGTTTCCTGGTAATCAGTGATGCGTAATCTACTATCCTTCATTTGAAATCGTTCGTTTAGAAATGCGGGCAAACGATTCTCCAAGATATCAACGCTTTCTTAGATTTTTAAAACGTTCATTTTCTTCATCTTGAGTTTACGATTTTTCCAGGCGTCGCTAGACTTTCGAATATTTAATAAAAATGATATTTATAAAGAAATATTTAAAAAATCGTCTTTTTTCTAGTCACTTTCATTTTTTATGTCATATATTATTTTTATCGTACACATTTTCTTTATAATTCATAAATCTGACATTTATTTCCCATATATTTTTATTTGTTCAATTATTTATATATATCTATTTTTATCAAAGTGCAATAAATTTTATTCTGCTTATCCATCTTGAGAAATTAATTAAATCTTCCCCCAGATGGAAAAGATGGTATAACTGAAATATTCATGAAATTTCCCAGCATTTATCCGTAATTGTCGTTGCGAAGCAGCGCGATTATGATTTGCATTTTTCTCATCAAAGAAAAACGGGACGAAGGACGTGTCGAAGTGAGAGCGCTGAGAGGAGAGAGGAGAGTAAAAGTCTCCTTTCTTTCTCTCTCTCTCTCTCTCTCTCTCTCTCTCTCTCTCTTCCCTTCTCCTGTCTTCTCAATCTTCATTCTCGACGAGTGACCATCGATGAAAAGCGACGGCGAAAGTGGGATTTGCGTTGTGGTAATAGTGGGGATCCGTGAGGTATACCCAGCCGGCGAGTAGCCGAAGAGCTGCAGTTTCGCGAGGGCGACCTCGGACCAATTCCAAAGAAGGATAAAAAATTAAATAGCTTAATTTTAGCCGTCCGTCCGTTTTAGTGAACCTCAGTGCAATCTAGGATCATCCCGCGACGATCCGACGAAAGAAAGCACGAGCAAACGAGGAAAGAATGATCACGGCCGGGATTGTCGCGTTGATAGGCGCGATCGCGCTGACACGTGAGTATCAATCGTGATTGTCAAAAAACGGGAATGAAAGAAATAACGTTCTAAAGTATTGCAAAGAGTGTTGTTCTTGCATCATTGAAAATCCTTGAAAATATTCTCTTGTAACATCAAAATTAATTACTGCTATTCTTAAAAAATTAATTGTTAGATGTCGATGATATTAATATTACTATAAATTATCACTTATTTATTAATAACTGTTATTTATAATGTAATCTACTTCAGACAAATTTAATTGTACACTTGATGTAAAATTCTCTAGAAAAAAAGTAAAGTAAGTTTTATTGGTAATTTTGTAAAAAAAATATATATTTCTTATGAGCACTTTTCTTATGCTCCTATTTCTTTGTGCTCCATCTTCCAAATTAACTTTGCTAATTAAAAGTAAAAGAAAAATAAGAATATTTCAGTTATCCCATTATAACGTAAGCATTTCAGTTACAAAATAAGCATTGATGACTTTCTTCGAATACTATATCTTTACAAATTCTAATTATACAATTAAATATAATATACTTAAACTTTCCAAATACTTTTTGATACTTTTGATACGATAAATGTGTTTAATGTTACAGCAACAAAAATCTAATGTGCATATACGTCGTATAAATGTGTTATATAATAATATACCTGTACATTTCTCTGACTTTTTAATTTTTATAGTAGCCGCACAAAACTCTGTTACTGAATTTTTTGATATTGAAAAATCTCAATAAACTATTTTTATCACGGTTATCAATAAAATGTGGGATTGTTATTACTGAGATGTTAGTTAACATTGGATATTAATAAATTGCTTAATATTAGTGAATTATATATCAACCGATAGAATTGCAACAAGAATGAAGGAGAAAAGTGTGAAAGAGAGTAGCTCTCGGGCTCGGTGGAGATATCCGTTAGAATTAGTGCGGAGACAGTGCGAGAGCGAACTTTCTAAATCGTAAATGTCAGTTTTCTCGTTCGGCGAGTTGCATAAGTATACGGTCGGAGCGCGCCCAAGACAAAATTACGTAACAAACGACGAAATAATGCCCGATCCAAGAATTCGACGACGGCAGGTCGAACGGGTTCGACCACCTCCGTGTTTTACCGGAAACGCCAGATCGATTTCCGCTTGCGGTGTAAGACCGCGGTGGAATATTAATCGTCGGCAACGTTTACAGACGCCGCGTACAATTGCCCGAACAAGGACGGCCAGTACGAGGACAGCAGACAATGCGACAAGTATTACGAATGCAACGACGGCGTGGCAACGGAGAAGCTGTGCCCGGACGGTCTCGTGTTCGATCCCCTGAATCGCAAGGTCAACAAGTGCGACCACGTCTTCAACGTCGACTGCGGCGACCGTCTCGAATTACGTAAGACATTAAAACGATATTTTGTGAAGAAACATATTCTAAAAAATAAACACATCCGTTGCTGGCGTCAAATAAAATTTCTAATTTAATAATTTTCTCTCTAATAACATTATCTTCGTTGGTAATTACAAATTAAATTTAAAGGCAAATTATTATTTTTACGATTATACAAAAATAATATGTGTTTATTTTCATCTATTTATATCTATGAAATAAAATCACGTTTTATATATTTTTTACACAACTTAAATATATAATATTCTTCCACTTTAAAATATATAGCGTTAATAATGCTACACAATCGATTGATTGACCGTCTTTGTTATTAGAACCTCCACAGCCAACTAAGAAGTGTCCGCGACGAAACGGCTTCTTCGCGCATCCTGACCCGTCAGTGTGCAACGTCTTCTACAATTGCATCGACGGAGAGGCGATCGAGATCACTTGCACCACCGGGCTACATTTCGACGAGTACAGCGGAACTTGCGTGTGGCCGGACAGCGCGGGTCGCGAGGTGAGAAAGCTTTAAGAAAGAATTTGTTATACTTATCCATTGGTTACGACACGCGGTTAGCGATAAAATTAATTAATGTTAAAGTTCCGGAAGTAAAATCTTGACTTTTACATTGCATGTGTATACGTAACAAAGTCATATTTTGCGTCTAATTCTAGAGCGGCCTCAACGAGGGTTTAGTTATTAGAGGAATTTATTCGGAATTGTAACAAAAGCTATGAAATTCGCCGAAGTTAGATCTTTAATTGAGAGAAAGTACGCACGTCTAATGTACCCTACAACGCACATACTTTCTCCCAATTACAATTACAGATCTTTGGCTAGGTTTGAGGTATTTCGATGCAATTTTGTTGGCATTTGAACTTAGGAGTCCCTATAGGAAACAAACAGCACTCATGAGATGTCGAAATCCTAATCTTCAGTTACAATTCTTCTAATCGAATTAACATCACTTATTTAGTAAAATTCTTATTATAAAACTGTGTTAAAATAAAACTGGGAAAATTAGAAATTAAAAGTTGTAAAAAATGGGAAAAGAGAATGAGAACGTCCAATATTTAAAAAAAATTGGACACCAAGAGCGTCTAATCTAGCAAAGAAAGATCAATCTTCGACTACGAGTTCACCCAGAAATCGCTAAATCAAAGTGCTAGTCGATAATGCTTCTTGATGCAACGATACGATAATATATGCTGCACAATGCAGGGCTGCGGGGTCTTGAACAAGAAGCTGAAGGACGGCTTCGAGTGCCCGATCGAGAGCCAGGTTGACAGCAGGGGCATGCTGGTCGATCATCCCAAATTCGCGCATCCCGAGGACTGTCAGAAGTTCTATGTATGCCTGAACGGTGTGACGCCGCGCGAGCAGGGCTGCAGCGACGGCACCGTCTATAACGAGGAGCAGCAGAGATGCGACTCACCCGAGAACGTTCCCGGATGGTACGAACCGTTTGTCATTCACCATATTATCGTTCCGCGTCATTACATTTCCATATTAATGAGCTAGCGTATATTAGTGTGTGATCACCAAAAGTTTGCGTAGGAATAAACATGTTGACATCATCCGAATATTCGGCATGCGGGCACATATATATAATTTTGCTAAACTTTCTGAACACGTAATAATATATTAAATAAGAGAACTTTAAAATAAGTTTATCCAGTTAACGGACTTTTTTAAGTATTACGCGTTTAATTAGTTTTTTTCGATTCGTGTGATTGTAATTTTTAAGATTTAATTTCCACCTTTCGCTATTTGCGTAACGAAATTATATAAATTATTATTGTATTATTATTATGTCATTACATAGTTGCGTTTTAATGAAATCTCTTATTTTGATTTTGAGTTATTAATTAAGTTGCCGGTGCTGCTGTTGCGCTTCATTTAAATGTTCGAGGAATTCAACAATTGTCGTTTACCTTGCAGCGAGGACTGGTACAAGGACGACGACAAGAAGCCGTAAGGAAGTCGTCCACGCTCATCTGTCCCGCATCGGGACGCCGCACATTCACTTTAATCACCCGTCACCCCCTTCGCCCAGCGTGTAACTCCATGTGTGTGTTTAGCCATTTGAGTGTCTTGGAATACATTTTATTTTTACTTTATTTAGTGTTCGATCAGTCAATCGAAACCTGATTTCCTTTCCCCAGGTTCCCGTTAATTAAAACGCGCCGCAGATTAGAATTGAGATAATGTCTTCTTACAAAAATTGTTCAATTACTTTAATTATTTAATGAAGAATGTAACAAAGAAAATCGATGATATAGTAACTTAAAGATTCGATTCGTGTGATTAATGCAAGAAGCTCGTGATTATAAATTATAAATATCAATGTTTCTTTGTGAGAATATTTAAATGTTCACTAACAATACTATTTATTTTAATTATTAAACAAAGATGCATATAAATCTTCCAAAGTTGTAAGTATATTTTTTCTTTTGTTTCGACCGCTTGAATTTTCAAGCTTTAAATAGTTTAAATAAAACTCAATTTGTGTTGTACAAAAAACAAAACGAGAAAAAGAAAGAGAGATGCTATTATTAAAATTAATTAACTAGCACCACGTTCCACCAATTTTAAAATGATTTCAATATTTCTCAGAAAAAGTTAATGGTGACTCAGTCGCCGATCGATTCTCGAAACGGTAGGTATACATTCCGAGGAACGTGCAAGAGGCCTTGAATCATTCTCGTTACGAGATCAGTTGACTATCACTTTCTCCCGAACTGCTCTGTTGTTTCTCGTTCTGTGATTCACTTTCTCCCTTTTTCCCTTATACTCTTTTTCGCATTGCATCGATTACGAGCGAGAGATGCGTTCGCTCGCTCCACTTTTCCAAATATTTGTCAACGATAAAATAGATATATATAAAATGTTCTTACGCCAAAAGAGGGTAAAAGAAAAACGGGAAAACAAAATAAAAAACCAGATCCTCAAAGTACATAATAAAATTAATTAAAAATTTACGAGAAAAAAGAAAAGAGAAAAAATATTAGAAATAAATCGTCATGTACTCTGAGCGCTTTAGTAAAAAGCACCGCAAAGAAAATGGCAATTTTATATTCCTAAAGCATTGGATTACAGAAATGTCGTTACTCTTTCTTGGCGAGAGATCAATTTATTTCTCTCGCGTGGCAGGTAAGTTGAGTGAGTTATTATGCACGGTATTCTTCCATTTAACTTTCCAATTCACGAGCGTTCGTCGCAAATGCCACTTGCTGAACACTTTTTGAAGATTAAATCTACTCGTTAGAGTAGAATAAATTAAATTCTGCACTTACAATGTGATGTTCAATTGATGAGATACTCAATTATTGCGATAATCTTATCTCTTATCAACAATTATAATTTTATCTGAGAATAACATAAGAGTTTTTTTAACGGTATATATCGCGATACTATCATAAAATCAAATAACGTTTAAAAAATCTGTGATTTATATGTATTTTAATTACTCTTAAATTCATGAATCTGTATTTCTTCCGTTTCTTCGGTTTACGAAGATTGGTAATTATTGTACATATAATTGACATATTAACTTAAATAAGTACATAACTGTTTCTATATCAACAAGATCGTTACTTTTTTGTTTTCTCCACAACGATGCACAGTGCAGAAAAATTATAGATTTAGATAATTAATTGACGTATAATGGCTCTATTAACTTAAATAAGCAAATAAATCATTGTTTCTCTCCGAACTCACGAAACAATTTCTCTCTCGTTACGCTTTCAAAAATGTCTCGACTTTCGGACTCTGATGAAATTGATCGGAGGCTTAAGATAAACGTAATACGGCAGCCGCCGATTTGCATGAGGGTTCCAAGCGTGAAGTGAGGGATGCAAAACGCGCACGCGGTAGCATAACAGCAACGACCCAGTCGCGCGCCGTTGACACCCGGAAGTGTCTCGGAATTTATATGCGCCGATAATAACGCAATGCAATAAAACTTACGTCTATGCACCCGTTAGAACTCGCGACGGGAGAAAAAGGAGCAGCGGTTTCGCAGTTCGATCAAAAAGAAAGAGACAGACAGAGAAAGACGGGACTTTTGGCGAAAGGGGGGCGAAGCCGTGTGAGGAGGGAGGGTCAGGAAATGTGCAGTAGTAAGGACCCACCAAGGTGGTGGCGAGACTGCCGAGCGAAACAGAACCCGTTTCGGGCTCGCAGTCACGTTTTATCAGCGTCGCGACGCGTTGCTGCCGACGAAGTCGAAGAGGAGGCCAAGGAAGATAAAGAAGAAGAGGAAGGGAAGGAGAGAAAGCCTCCTCCGAGCGATACCTTTGAGATTAGAGATCTGAAAGACCCTCGCGAATCTCTTCGGGACCCTCTTCAGGATGACGGGAGTGGGAAAGCACGTGTTTCTTCGTGGTCTTCTGCCACTGATAATTCTGGCAATGAGCGAGGCGCAGTTCCGCTGCCCGGAGCCTAAGGGCTTTTTCCCCGATCCGGAACAGTGCGATCTTTATTACGCCTGCGTGGACGGCCAGCCCGAGGAGAAGCTCTGCAAAGACGGGCTCGTCTTCAGGGATGACAATCCCAAGAAGGAGTTCTGCGACTTACCGGCGAACGTGCCTTGCGGCGACCGCACGCTTTTGCGTAAGAATTATTACAAATAGATTTATTTACGTTACTACGATTATTATGATTTTAATGAATTAAAAGAAAATTAAGTTTCTCTCTTGGGATTAGAAATTAACGGAGAGATAAAATTGTTTAAGACTTATTAAATATCAAAGAGTTTCACATGTATAAAAATATAATTTGCAATTTAAAAAAAATATATTTATTTTTATTTGTATTATTTTATTTTATATTTATACATAGATCACTTTAAAGTTGAGAAGTTTTTCGTTCAAGATACAAATTTGTTCTCTCATTCTAATAATTCTATTGATTAAAGAAAATAAGTTCTACAATTATGAGATTTCTTTTACGCTTTTTTATATATTCTCCTACAGCTCGACAAACCAGAAGAATGGCCGATTATATAGAGTCGCAAAAATAGAACTCGGTATGAACCGGTTTTTAACGAACGGACAATCGAATGCTCTTGAGTTCGGCCTTTTTCGCGTTTCCTCAAAAGGAGTAATATTTAGGTCATACAAAAAAACTTAAGTTAATAAAGTTAAGCAAGAAATATATTAAAAATTAAAATAAAAAACTAAGATAAATTTAATAAAACTATAATCGAATTTAGGCTAAATATTTTTTATAGTTTTTAAATAGTTGCTGTAAAAATTAATGTTTACATTAAATATTAATTATTCTATTTAATATTTAATTTAATCACTAAAATTAAAAAGAATAGATTTTATTTTTAATTACAAATGTCAAGATAAATCACAATTATATAATAATTATATATTAAATAATATAAAACTTACATAATCATTTACATAATTATACATGCATTGGTATTACCTAATAACATATTTGTGACGGAACAGAGGAGCCGCATCCTAGCAAGGGCTGCCCGCGCGCAAACGGCATCTTCGGCCACGAGGACCCGAATGCGTGCGATCGTTTCGTCAACTGCATCGACGGGGTGGTGCAGGTGGTGCCCTGTCCGCCCGGGCTGATTTACGAACCTAAGATGTCGAGCTGCGTCTGGCCGGCGGACGCCACTCGCCTGTGCGAAAACTTGAAACGCGACGTCCTGGACGACGGCTTCGTATGCCCGGACGGCGATGTCGCCGGCCCGTCCGGCAGGATCCTTCCGCATCCCACGTACCCGCATCCCGAGGATTGCGCCAAGTTCTACATCTGTAAGAACGGTGTAGTGCCGCAGAAGGGCCAATGCGAACCTGGCACTGTGTACAACGAGGAGAGCTTCAGGTGCACCGAACCGGAATACGTGCAGGGATGGTGAGTGTCTTTTTTTTTTAATTCTTGATAGAATCTTTTATAATAAGCAAAAAGTGAATTATAATTTATGTCTTTTAAAGGACAAATTCTTTTTCAACATTTTTCTCTAATTTCAAAATTAAGCTTACTTCAAAAAATACTTCAGACTGCTCTTTATAACAAAATGTAATGTTTCAGCGAGGACTATTACAAACGTAAGAACTGATTGTGAGCTGGAGAACCGCGGATGGCGCAGTTAACTGCAGCTACGTGTGTAATGCTCATCATTTTACTCATAGGAACAATAAATGCATGTGATATGCACGCTTACGTAAAAATCGCTGCGTGATCTTTTCGAGAGCGATCGCGCTTTCGCCCTCCCCGCGACGAATTACTACCCCTTTCTCCTTTTACGTAAACAAATTCACCTTCGGAAAATCCGCAATAAAGTTAGCCGTAGTCGGTCGCGGATCATTAACCCGCGAAAAGAAAAGCCCGCGGACCGACGATATCAAGTTCTATATCCGTTAGATAAAGCCTCCGTGCTCGAACCGGTCCGATTTTATATAATTATCGATTATGTCGAAATTTTATTGTAAAAGCGCGTACATGCAAACGCCCGCACAATTCCGCGATTAAATAACTCAAGGAATGAAATTTATTTATTATATATTCTAATGAGGAAATAAGTCTTTCACTCTGGACTCTATCTTACAATTAGATAACATAATTTTTAGCCGATGTTGTAAGAATTACACACTGTTACGTCTTGATAATTATTGTACACATTTTATATGCAAGATGTTCCGAAAGTCCGTTTACAAATTTTTTTACAAGTTTGGAGTTGATTTTACCTCAGTTTCTTTTTACAAAATTATTCAAAACTTTTTGATTGGATATTAATTGGCTTTGTAATGAAATTAAAATTTACTTGACATAATAATGTATTGCTTAAACACAAGATTCTATGTTCATTTTCATTTTTCTAATTATGAATTCTAATAATAAACTTAAGTTCTTCTGTAAGTTTCGCGGATAAAAGTTGTATAAAAAGGTCAATATTTGTATTAAAATATACGTAATGAAGAATTTTTTCAGATTTTATCAAAGATGTTATACTTACAAATACTTATGCAAATAATATTATTCATGAGAAATATATAAGATAAAAAAATTTTAAAGTGATTATATAATTTCCCTTAAATCCTAAAATATTCTCTACAAAGATAATATAATTATTTAATCCAAAATATGCGAAAAATTTAGAGTTTTCTAAAATTATATATTTAATATATTATACATAATGTATATTATTAAAAGATAAATACGTTATAAAATAAATAAAAGTATTGTTATTAAATTAAGAATCATTATATTAATAGATATAAACATTGTTTACTTTTTAGGTCTGTTTAAATTGAGAAGATAAAAAAGAGAAAATATTTCTGCAGAAATTTAAGAGAATTAATTAAGGGAAGTATAATAATTGTGTAGAGTTTCTGCATTGCTATAATCGAACATATTTTATAATATAAGTAATATTAGTTAAATCGTTAAATCGTTAAATATTGTGTGTTACAATAATGACTTTCTCTGACAGAAAAGATCGCACGTCGAAAATCTCTTCACTCCACAATACTCCAGAATATATCGTAAAATACTTGCAAAATTACTTCTTCGAATGCATCCTGAATTTCACTCGGTGAGTCAAATGTCAGCGTGAGAATTAATTAACCCATCTATCATACAATTACATTGCAACATCTGACGTTACAGTGTTATGCCTTATTCAGTCGTATTTACTTTTGTTAAAGTATTTTTGACATTTTAATGATAGTAAAGAAAAATCAATTAAACAGATTTTCAAATAACGTTTTTCATAGTTTATTATTTTTGCTTCACATTTTTTATTGTACGTTACTGAAAATTTGCTTTATTTCTTATATTTTACATACTTTCAAATATTGGAAAACTGCAAGAACTACCTGGCGATTCGGCGCGATTTACGGTGCACAATAAACAACATGCCACGGTTTTCCGAGCTAACAATTTCTCTTCATTTGCCTGATAGCAACCTTTCTCTTTACGTAATTTCGCGAAGCATTCGACGAAATATATCACAATCGTTAATTTGCATTTTGTTCGTAACCAAATAAATTCGGCCAAAATAAATTTCTTATTCCTGCGCGGCATTTTTGTGCAGATAAAAAGTCTTAATAAAGTAAATAAAATATAAAACATGATATATATCATGTGTATCTTTTCTTATAAGCAAGCTCTCTCTCTGAGATATATATTTCCTTTTCTTTAAGTATAATTTATTTAATATTTTATTAGTACCGGCAGATCATATGTATGACTTCTTAAATAGAATAAGTTATATGCTATTTTTCTGGCGGTTCTCTGGCAATATATTTTCGACAATTTGTTCATAGAAAGTCTAAACTAATTAACTGACCGTCATCGTAACGTATACATTCAATTCGAATGTCTGGTCAATCTGTCGACTTGCCCGGCTCGCCTCGGCTCTGCTTTCACTATCCGGCAATCTGGTCCCTCCTCCCTGAGACCAGCGTGATGGGTCTTGCGTAAGGCCCCTGGTTAATGCCCCAGGGGCCTCACCAACGTGCGCACGCATCAGCGTTCGCACCATGTTAATATACCAAGAACGTAAGTATATCTATCTGCGTGCGTGCACGTTTTAAGTATTACACGCGTTCGTCAATTACAACGCATTTAGCGGGACGCGTATTACATCGTTGGCCAGTGATGTCACAAGGGGAAGATCGCGCCTTGGCATTAACCGTTAAATGCAACGTGTCCTTGCTGAATTACCATATTCAGTTTTCCCCCGAGAAACTCGCTTTTCCTTTGCCGACGAAAAACGTGTCTTTGATCAGTACAAAAGACCGAACCACGATCGATGACTATAATCTAAAAAATTTCGAGACAGATATTTCCTACAATTATCCCAGATATAATCTACAATTATAATTATATTATTAATATATTTATTGTTATTTATGTTATTAGTTATATTATATTATTCATTTTTATAGAGACGCGGACGTCTGTACGGAACTATAATTCATCGGACTTGAAACAAAAGCTTCATTTAGATTATAATTTTCTAACCAGGGAAAGCTCCTTTATTAGGGATCCTTTAATGATCATTAAAGGATCCCTACTCCTTTATTGATTAATAGCGACATCTTCCAAGTACGTTTACTATAATCGTCCTGAATGATCGAGCGCGATCCTTAAATTGTCATTTATGAGAAGCGTCGAGTGATACGATAATGTTTCCATTTGCGCAACCGTTCGCCGAAAGCGCGCAAATGCTACGCGGTACATTAATAAGCGCGCGGAAAAATAACGAGCACGCTTGTGCAACGTATAGTTGAACACGCAGAGCGTACGTGTCGGGGGACATTGCATCCTCAGATATTTCGAGGCGCGGGAAGACTGCGCTTCGGCATTAAGTCCAACGTCATCTATTCACACACGCGATGCGCTCTCCCGCAATCAATCGCGATGCCACGAGAGATTAGGATATATATGATTAGAAGAATGATGAATCGCGAGTCGCTCCTGCGCGGCCAAAGAAATATTCTTCGTTTCTTCATACGAATAGTATTACGTAAGACGTATAGAGAGTGCTTGAGCCGCTTAAAAATAGACTTCTCGGCAGCTTTTCCGATA
The DNA here is from genome assembly GCF_030848805.1 of Temnothorax longispinosus. Classification (NCBI taxonomy): domain Eukaryota; kingdom Metazoa; phylum Arthropoda; class Insecta; order Hymenoptera; family Formicidae; genus Temnothorax; species Temnothorax longispinosus. Next base: position 7,757,512 of record NC_092366.1, on the reverse strand, counting down.
CGATGATTGTTGCAAACGTGCCTATTACGATTGTTGTTACATCGCTTAGATTTACATAATTAGCTTATCCTTATCATATCCAAGCACTATATCCGGCTTTTCTCGAATTTGCGTCTTGAATATGGACACAGCTCTTCGTTTTTTAAATTCAGATTCTATTAAATTGATTAGTAAAATGATAAAATTTATGTCTCATTATCTGAAAAAGTACCGACACAAAAGAACTTCCAGCTATTATCTTGTGATCTTGGCAGAATCGTTCTTTTCTCACTATAATAGCGTCTGATTCGCGACACTTTTGCCTGATTTATTTGCTGACGCATGTTTTTATATGTTTTGCACACATTCTAGAGAACTCTTCCTGACTTTCTCCAATAGCTTCGCAATCTATTCGGCTGAAATTCTCTCTTCTTTCTCTCCAAATCAATATATCTCGCGACAGATCGAAGGATCCAAGCGCACCAGGACAATTCATCACGCTCGGCGCCGCTGGTCGGTAGGTCGAGCACGTAGGCAAACCAGCGGGGCGACCAAGGGGGACCCTGGTGGGGTTCGGCGAAGCCGGCGGTGAAGGGAGTGAAGGGAGACGAGATCTCCCGTCCGGAGGTGCACCGAGGCCGACACCTAAAGTGCGCGCCAATCGCCAACTTCGCCGTCAGAGACAGTAGTCAAGCCGAAGAGAGTGCCGGAAAGATGAGCTATTCGCGGAGCGTGACCCTGCTGCTGCTCCTGGCGGTCCTGGCACGTGGTAAGTCCACCACCACCGTCCACCGCCAACCACCGTAACCCGCGAGGTGGTTACCTTCACCTCGCCTACGCGCTCGAACCCTATACCTCTCGCATCTCCGTGCGTGTGCATCTCCGCCTCGGAATGCGCTTCTCGTCTTCCTCCGTGCACCGAGGACTGCCTCTTCGCAGGCGTGAACGCGTTCTTCCTCGCCGTAGACTCCTGACAGGTTGCAACATCATGCTCGAGCCCACGGGACTTTCACCGACGAGACACCATATGTTAAGATTCGCGTGTGTGACATAACGGCGAACATTCCGAGGTGATCGATGATAAACGTAACGGAGCGATCTGCGACGTAGTTGAATTGTGTAGCGGGATAATTTTTCAAACGCTATTTTTAATCAGTTTTATTTTTTTACGAGAAATTGCGCTAAATCTTAAAAAATTATTGGATATTTCAATTTTATGTTTTGAAACGTTCTATTTTATACATTCTTTTATGCCTGCAAGAATTTCTTCAAAAATGATTTTGATTTATCGACCATCGCTATTTTTTTCGGTCTTGAATCTCCGGTTCTTGATATAAATCGTTTATGTTTCCGTATCTTTTTTGCATTTCTGTATAGAAAGATAAATATGGTGCCCACGTTATATTTCGCCACGCTGTTGTAAGTTTCACTTTCGCGTGTTCGCGAAAAAAATTTAAGAAAACCGACATTCGCGAGGCTGTCATGCAAAACGAATTTTTTTAAATCTATACGTAATCAAACTTGACCGACAAAATTCTGTTTTCCGGTATTTTCGTTTGTTTATTCTTTATTCGAATAAGACAATGCGTCACAAAATGCGTCATTTAAAGAAAAACGAGCTACATATAGCTATATTAAGCTATATATAATTTACGCTTTGTCAACGTATGTGTTTCTTTTCATAATTATGATAAAACACATTTTACTTTCATTAATTCTCCAGTAAAATATATTTGCATAAGTTTGCACAAATACGCGCGGAATAACGATTAATATAGAGTAATTATATGTATACATATTTTTATTTATTTATATACAATATAATATACAATAATAAAACGCAATAATTTATTATATATAATAAATAATTTATTATATATAATAAATTATAATTTATAATATGTATGTCGTATTAAAAATAAATTATATTCCGTTTTATTATGTTTTAATTAATATTATATATACAATATTTTTTTGCATAACAATTATTACAACGTTATCTCACTCAAGTTTCATATTAAAAGAATAAAGATTCATTATTAATGGAGAATTGTAATTTTTTTCGTCATGCAAATTTTCATTTTACAGCCCAAGGTGCCGCCCTACTCGATGCTCCGCCATGCCCCGATCCTTACGGGATCCACGCTTACGCTCACCCCGAGGACTGCGGGGCCTTCTTCTTGTGCACGAACGGCACGCTGACCTTCGAATACTGTGAGAACGGACTTTTATTCGACGGACACGGTGCCGTCCATAATCATTGCAATTATAATTGGGCCGTTGATTGCGGCCATCGCAAGGCCGACTGTAAGTACCACGCTACATTCACGATATTCGAATCAGTCGTTTATACTTATTGAAAGTTTCTTCGATCTTTATCTGTCTCTTTTTAAGAGAAGTACCTACTGAACATTTGACAAAGATGTCATTTGAAAAAGTGCTATTGCATAGAAATGACATAAAATAAAAAATAAGATATATATACAATTAAATAAATTAACATTAAAGTTGGTGTGTCTTTTCATTATTATTTAAATATATATTTATTATTTATATTACTGTTTTTTCGTAAAACCATGTAACTTATATAAATGTAAAAATCAGTCATGCGAAAGAAATATTGTTGGGAAAGTAAAAGTTGTACGAGCAGTACAACACAAGTAATTTTTTTTGGCGGCTTTAGTAGGTCACGTTAACGTCAATCATTATAATTTCGTTCTCAAGCGAATCTCTTTAGATCGCTTATCTCTCAACCGGATTATTAACGTTTAAACGCAGTCGCATGACTTTCCAGTTTTCAGTCTTGTTTTTCATACTTATTACGCCAAATAAAGTTGACGCTAATAAAAACCAGTAACAACGTATCGATGCATTTTATTCTAAATAGATATTCTTTTGGCCAGGAGGATTTGAAATTGTCTACTTTTACAATATTTATGAAAAAAAATATGAAGTAAGAAATCTCTTTCTTGTCAAATGGCGCGTTTAGTCTATCTTCAAATTCACTCCGGAACTCTCGATCCTCCTTCTTTGCAGACACGCCGATCAGCAGCCCAGGTTGCGAGTACCAATTCGGTATGTACCCAGAGAGCGACAGTTGCAGCACCAGTTACATCAAGTGCGTCCACGGTGACCCGCTTCAGGCTCACTGCGACCCTGGCCTGGTCTACAACGCCAAGACCCACACGTGCGTCTGGCCGGACGAGCTCATCCCCTTCTGCAACCCCGAGACTATAGTAGGATTCAAGTGCCCGCACAAGCTGCCCCCCCACAGCCCCGCCGCCAAGTTCTGGCCCTACCCGAGGTAATGTACGTGCCACGGCGGATTATATGCGGGACGCACTTCCGAGAAATCACTCTTTAAGGTAGCTGTCTCGTCAGGGCATGTATTAGATAAAGTTTTCGATTTTGGTTTTTATATCAAATTATATGATCAGCTTTGCAGTCGATTTTTTCTGTGGCTCCTTACCGACTATTTACTCTAGAAAATCGATCTCGAAAATCACAAATTTTGCATTACTTCATACAGAAAAGAAGGCTCTATCACGGTTTCAATCACATATTTTCGTATTTTTCGATTAGATGAAGTGAGAAAAAAACATTGCTTTTTGTACATTAGATTTCGAAGAATCCGATGCAACCATAAAATATATAGGTTACCGGAGATTTCGCTGCTAATTTTTTAGTTTATTTTAGTGAAAATGCGGTAATCGAGCAGACATTTTTTGGTCGAGGTGAGGTTGGGAAGACTTGGCAACGCCGCTGGCTAATCACTGTAGTTGCAGGCTCGTCTTTCTTAGCCGAATTGGATAGTGATTGACACCCCTGTCATGCGTTTCGAAACCCTTTCTCAGTAATTGTCAAAATTCAATCGAAAAGGAGATGTAACCTCACTTGTAACCTTTCTCGACGACTCGCATGATCAGCTGATCAAAACGGAGTCAAATGAGAAAAATCACATAATTTGGAAAAAGTAACATACTTTGTCACGTATGAAATTTTACACCATAATTCATAAAATTATTTTTCCCTTAGCAAAAATTGCCTGAAATATATTTCTGAACGTGAAAACCTACAAACAGTCACATGACTAGCACGTAGCGAGACAGCTACCTTAATGAGAGTTCACGCGGAAATAAAACCTGGGGTCGACGCACTCGAGACATTTTTAAGTATTCGCTTTCTTTTCTTCCTCGCTTATTCTTGAAAGACTAAAAGAATTTAGCTTCTCAAGTTTTTGTGAGCAAACTTGTTATCAATGCCATTCTTTTTCCTAATAATACTGATTGATAAGTGGCTTATCAATTACATTAAGCTTGCAATAATTTCTGCAACACAATCTATGCAATATATTCTCTTTTTTCTGTTTATCAAAATCAATTTATCTTATATGTATTTATTTGTATCTCATATCTAATTTAAATATTTCTCTGAAGATTATATTCTGGTGACTGATTATATTCGAGATTCTCGACAGCTCAACACATCTTCTATATTCTCTTTCCAGCAATTGTAATCAAAATTTAGAGATATTTGATCGTATCGTCAGATTTCTGCGCACGACCCATGCACTCGTATAAATTCTCGATTGCGTATTATTTATTGAAATGTGTGTGTGATTATTTTACCACACGCAACCGCAAGGTATAATAAAATTCTTTATCCTGGTCTTTCTTTCTTTTTTCCTATTTCTCTCTTTTATTACGAGAAAGATCCACTGGGAAGAAATATTGTCCGCCACTGAAGATCGTGAGAGTAAAAGGAGTCAACGTCGTTAAATGCCACATCGTTTATGCGTGGCGCTTTGATTTAAGAACCGGTCGTTCTTCTGAGAAAAATCGAAAGAAAGAGTAAAAGACAGAGAAAAAGAGACGGTGAAATAAATGCGCATGTTTTGTTTAAATATTCAATTTTTTGCCACGTTAACAAACACGTTATTCTTTTCCCTCGAATTATGCCAAATTATGCTGTTCTGAACGCCGAGAAACGATCTTCCAAGATAAAAATGAGAAAGTTTTTATTTAATATTGCAATAACTTGGAACTGCACAATTTTTTCTCGGTCACGAAATCGTAAATATCTTGCTGTAAATTTTAAAAAAGAGCAATTCTTATTAAACATTAAAATTAAATTGTAAATTGAGATTTTTCTATTTATCCACGCGAACCAAAAATTTACAAATGGTACGATTTTTAGATTCCCCGTGCCGAGTGATTGCGGTAGGTTGATCACCTGTGTGGACGGACATCCGCGACTTCTTACCTGCGGAGAAGGAAAACTATTCGATTCGGTGAGCCTGACTTGCCTGGATCCGGAAGAAGTTCCTCACTGGTTTGTATAATTTATGTTTTAAAAGCTACAAATCTAGATCTTAATTTCTGCTTGACTTGAAACAAACTTAAACTTAAGTCTTAAAATATTGTCGAAAAAATGTACAAAACTACATATTTATTATCTCGAAATCGAGATATATGCTAATTCAATTTAGTTTATTGCAGAATGTAAGTAAAAATATATTAATTTTCTAACTGTATATTTATATATTTTTTAGCTCAAATGGCGTTTAAACGTGGAGACGTTCCTGACAATCACCCGGTATTTTAAATCAGCAATACAAATCAACGAACATCAAACGACAAAAAATTATACGTCCGATTATGAATTAAATCTTGGTAAAAAGGTTTATAATCATAGAAAATAGTAGAAAATTGAATTATCGCAGGACAAAGATTGGTTCTAGAAATGGATTATGAAAGCTAAGAAAGAAATCAATTATAAAAATCAAGAGAATTACGAACATAAATTACAAGACATTATTTAATATCTTTTATACACAGAGAACAATTGGAAGAAATTAATTAGTAAAATCAGAATAATAGATGTATATTCCTGTTAGATTTCGGTTCGGCGTTGCCAATAGACGAAGATGTATCAAACGTAAATTATTATTGATAATAGACGTTTAGAGGGGACCAATTGCATGTGCAGTGCGTGAAGAGCAAGTACGATATGTAGTACATATAGTGTATTTATGCAATACGATATGTAATACATATAATGTATTTATGATAAATATATAGTAACAATGTACAGCCAGGCAACATTGAATAAAATCTGGACATGCGTATAAAAAATATACAACGTACAGTTTATTCCAATCGATCTACATATACGTGGTACGAGTCTTACGATTAAGAGAGCGCGGGGGGATGTGGGAGGAAGAGGAAAGAGTGAGAGGATGTGGGGAAAATATTTACATCTCGACTGATGCGACGGGGGCGAATAGTGAACGGTTCGGGAACCGAAAAACGAGATGTTCATTAATTAACATTGTTATCAATTAATAATACGAATCACCATTGATGGGGGAGAAGAGCTCGATCGCTCAGACATGGACGGATCGATGAATGTCGACAAGTTTCGGTCCTCAAAAATAATTTCCTCCTTTTAATTAAGTCTAATTCCGTTTTTTGAAAAACAATTCTGATAAAAAGCATTTCACTGAATTTGTCGCAATTTATTCTATATTACTTTTTATTTGCAATTTAGGTTTTATTTAATATTTTTATGAGATTTTTATTTTATATTACCTGAAACTTTTAAGAGATCGATCATGCTTGGTTGATTTTATTACAATTTTTCGAAATTTGTAAAAAAACATTCAAGTGTCTTTGAGAACTTTTATCATCTGTTTTATGTTCTGTTATTAAATAGCTAGAAAGTTTTATTCCATTTTTCATGTAAGTTGATTTATCTTAGATCTTAAATTAATTCATTGAAATAATAAGTTTCTCACGAATGCATTTTTTATTCGTGAATTAATTAAAATAATAAATTCGTTCCTCATTAATTAGGAAGAACCGAGAACTGTGTGATTAATAAGCAGTTGTTACTCTCACTTTTGCTCAACTTTGAATTTCATATTCGTATCTGAAAATTAAATCCTTATATGGCGAAGGTAAAATCAAAATTTTATCCAGGAGAAAGAACGGAACTTTTCCTTGAGGAAGTAATACGGAATCGCGCGGGACTTCAACTTGTCCGACATTCGGGGATTAATTTTGGAACTTTAAAAAATCTAAGAGTTTTAAAAATCTCGATCCTCTACGAGAATTCTATAGAATTATGAAATTACGGAACTGCAAGATCGCGCGAGAACCTGGGAGAGACTCGACGAGAGAGAACTGCTCGAGTTCTCCGCGGCGATTGACGATTTTCGGGGATCTCGCTTATTGAGAAGGGATCTCCTGGCGCTTCCTTCGTCCTTCCAAGGCCGGGACAGGACGACCTTGCTGCTGCTTTAGTTCCTGGGACGCGCCCGCAGTGGAATCGGCAGGGCGCCCGACGGCAGAGGCGGCACGCCGGGCGGCAGGTTCTCCTCTTCAGGCTCTTGCTCGTTGCGACCGTCGGACAGCTCGCCCTCGGTAGGCGGCGGTGTCGTGGGCACGTCGCAGTCCTCCGTCGGGGGCACCACGCATCTCAACGACCGCCTGTCAAACACCAGCATGGCCGGGCAGCGCTGCAACCGCGGGTAACCACCCTGGCACTGCCAGTAACGGTTGCACGACTTGCCCAGCGGCACGTTACCGTTGGCGTCGTCGTTGCAGAGCGCTGCAAATATTAGGCTGCGTCTTATTTCTAGACTAACTGGGACGTGTGCCTAAGGCTCTCAACGCTTTCGAGGACGCTGGCTGGTTAATGACGACCGAGATATGCAAGACCGTATTGTTTATATACATAAAAGTATGTCAACCATGATCTATGACTCTAATAAATTTTATTTATTATATTATTTTTTATTTATTATTAAGAGACTCAAAATATTTTAATGTAGCAAAAGAGCAAGATGCATTGGTCGGTCGTTTTTTTTTTTTTTTATGAATTTCTTATTATTGCTTCGTTGCGAACTGACGCGATATATCGACTCGGTGAAAGTCGAAAACTTTCATTCGGGATCTCATTCTGATCTACGATGGTTAATTCGAAATTTAATTATGCAGTGTATATATATTCGTCTCTTTTTTTTCACTTTGCATATGTATGAAAGTTATTACCGTGATTTTCGAGACTTCTCAAAAAGTTCCAAAAATATTAAATTAACTAATCAATTATTAATTAAATATCATAAATATTTAAATAGAGCATTTTTATAAGTAAAAAAATTACTTAAAAATATATGTTTTGATTAACTTTTTGTCATCTTTTTCTTCTTAATATTCCTTTTAAAACATTGCAAAAAATATTCAATATTTATCCGAATTTTGAAATATTCTTGATTAGTTTTCAACCTTTTGAAAAAAGAGATACGAACTCGCGTATACGATTGATGCATCGGCTGGCGTTTGACATTCAGAGAGAGGCGATGCGAATTAATAAGCGCGTTTTATCGGTTCCCGAGGGCGAAGAGGGGGAGAAAGGCGCGACGAGAATTCACTTCGAATGCTAATTAAGTGCCTCGCCCATTTTTCCTTGGGGCACTGACTTCTGGAAAGAACCGAGAAGTAGATACGAGGAAACGCATCTCGTCCTGTCCGCCCACTTTCGAAAGTGAAAATGATCGTTATAGTGATTCCGCTACTCGCGAATTCAATCAGTCTAAAACTGCGCCTCCGTTTAAATTCAGACGAATGCAATTAATTCCGGTTACGAAGATAAATAAGAAAGTGAAGAGATCCAACTTAAAGTATATTCGATTAGAGTTATTCGCGAAATATCGCGCTTCCTTATTCCTAAAAATATTCCTTAACACACTTCACGGTTTTCAAACGGCATCCGATCATCAACTACAGCATTTCTTGTGCAAGACAATAAACTCCGGTGTTTAATCTCTCTCTTCATCAAACGTCTCAGGTCTTGGTATATAAATTCCAGCAACTTTCTAATAAAATCCGCTCGCAACCTCTCGGCCTCTCGATCATAGTACTTACGATGCTTCTGACATCCCTCGACGTTTTCAGGCCAGTCGCAGGACCTGGCCCGCTCGTTGTAGAGCAGACCGCCTATGCAGAGCTGCTCGGTGGCGGTGCCGTTCCAGCAGGTCCAGTACCTGGTGCAGGACGTCTCGTGGCCGAAGATCCCGTACAGCCAGTCGCAGTGCTCGGTCGGGATCGGCGGATTCGCCTGGCGTTTGCCGTCACAGTAGTTCGCGCGCCACGGATAATCGCAGCCCTCGGTGACGCCGCGGTGCTTGCCGGCGAACACGAGGCCGTTCGGACAGTCGAACAGCTCCGGGCGACCATTCACGCACTCCCAATAGCGATCGCAGTACTCGGCGTCGCCCACCACTCGCGATTTCGTCTGGCACGGGTCCTCCTGCTGCTGCTTCTGGCCAAGCGAGCCTGTAAAGCGCGAAAGTGTAAACACACTAGTACAAGTAGCCGAGTTATCCTTCGTACTCCTTGGGATATGGTTTCGAATCGAATAATGCCTGGGATCACGGCGAGGAAGAGAAATCCTATTTTGGAGGATTAGGAGCTTGGTCTCTTTATATGGAATTTAGGAGAATACTTATTTCCACATTCGTGCATGATTAATTTATGATTGAAGATAATAGTCTTCTCCTCTTCCTGGTTTCCTTTTGCCTCAGTTCCCTACTTTCTCAACGCTAATCGTTGCTACGTAAATTATCTAGAAGCTCATTAATGGAGCTCTCAAATTTATCCGCCAATTTATCGCGTCATTAACCTTTTTCGATAAGTGTTAATTATCCTTTCCTTTCCCTTTCGTTCCCCGTTTAATGAGCCGCGATTACGGAATATCGGAGTGCACGTATCGACGTATCAAAATCACGAATTCCACCTGCACGTGTCCTCGTCGAAGGACACCGAGCGCCTCGGCGAATATCAAGGATATGCCGGCATATAAATTTGATTCTGGCGAAGTGCAATTTCGCAGTCGTTTAGCGTCACGATAAGTCGAGTCAATTCGAAAGTTATATGTGCGGAATTAATTCGTCGCTCAAGGATATCACTTGGTCGAATAATATGAAATGGAGTGTATATCCTTTTTCCGCGTTACGTAGAAAATGTTTGATATTCCGCAGCAGGATGACATCACGAATCTCTTTCGCCGATCCGCGAAAGATTACGCGCAATTCTTCGCACAAGGACATCCACGTCGAATAAAAAATTGAGACTAGATGCCGATGATATCGTTCTTTCAGGATATATGTATTTTCATTCAGGACATTCCTCTCATCAAAGATATAAATATGTTGTTTTTCTCACGGGGTTTATACGGGACTATTTTACAACTTTTCCTAGACGATTTTCTAGAAGATTTGAACAAGTCACTCAACGTTACTTTGTAATGCCTGTATTTCTATGTTTATTCCTTTTATCTTTAATTCTAAATTAAATTAAGAAATTAAAGAGACTATTGTATTTTCATTCGAGATCTGCGTCAGAGTAGCATGTGCAAATCGAAAGTACGCAACATAAACTGCTGGCGCCGTTTTACCATGATGTCCGATCGTTTCGCTAATGATTCGACGGAAAAGCAAATAGTAAAATAAGGTGGGAAGCCGGCACGAGGCGCGCTCCCAAGACTGCTCTCGAGTGAAAGTGTCTATAGCCTTGACTTGCAACCTTCGGGGGCAGTTCTGCTGCACACCCCTGCTCCACCTCTATGGACCTTATCGGTCCCCCTTTAGCGCACGAAAGATTCGATCAACCGGTCGATTAGCCTAATGTCATTCTCATCCTCGTTTCCAGTTGGAAGAATGTTTCATCGTAGAGCGATAAAGTTATATTTATTTCTCAGTTTTATCTTTTACTTTCTTTTTAATTTCCACTCTAATTTTGTTTCTTCATGTGTACTTTAATCCTGACTTAATGTAAATTTTCAATTTTGTTTTAATTTTAAATTTCAATTTTATTTTTAGTTAACTTTCTAAGAAGTTAATGTTGCATTATAGGAAAATCTCTCTCTCTCTCTCTCTCTCTCTCTCTCTCTCTCTCTCCACAATAATATTAATTTATTTTAGTTTGCAAAGGAAAAAGTTTCTTGATTCCATTCATTTTATTTTATGAAACAAAAAGTATAAATTGGCATATCATTCGTCAACAATTTCAATTTTATTTCTCATCTCTTCTTATTTTTTTTTCTCCTGTTTTCTTATAACTTGTAAGCTACATGCATTGTTCCGCCTACTCGAGATACAATCTGAGAATGGAATGGAGCCCTCACTCTTGCTCAATCTCTTTCTCTCTCAGGATCTGCAAATCGAGATTGAGATGAAAATAAAAGATCTTCAGAAAGGAACCGACCGGAATCTTCGACAGGTTCTGTCTCTCGGTGCTCGGAGCAAAACGAGGGATCATGACCCTATCTCTAAAACCATTTCGCAAAGGATTTCTAATGTGTGGTACCACGCCTCAAAACTTTTATTTTCATCTCAATCTTGATTACGTTATTAAAGTGAGACTTTAATAGTGAGACTCATTATACTATATTATGTCAAATTATCTTTGATTATAAAATCCATAGTATCATTACAAGTTACGCTAAGAATGCATAAGTACCGAAATAACGAAATTTCACATCTTTCAGGACGTTGTAGAGGAAAATCAGGATCTTGAAAAGGGTTTTCCGAATTTTCCACATCTACATAAGCGTCAAAACAAAACAGAACAGATTCTATCAAACTATAGTGATAGTGCAATCTCGAGTATAATCGTCTCGTTGATTATCACGTTTATATGCTATAAATATACTTTTATGTCATAGCCTTTAGCCATAGAAAAGTTGCACGTTGTTGGCCAACTAGTCTGAACGGATAAGGGAAGGAAAGCGAAGCACGATCGATCTCACGATACGAATAATCTCGTGGGGAAGCAAGCTTTGCCTGTCTGAGAAAGGACGTCTAGAGATTGTGAGTTTCCACCGGCATGGATTGCGTAAACTATGGCCTTAATTATCGCTAAAAATATCTTTATAATATCTAAATTGTTAAATATATATCTATGCATTTCTCTAATTATGTTTTTTTAAAACTCTAAAATCTTAAAAGTATTAAATCTAAAAAGCTCATAAATGTAACTTAAAATTGTATTTCTGAAACGTATTTCTAACGTTCTTTCACTTTGCGCGTAAAATAATAAACAGTAATGGAATTTTAAATTTTAAGAATATTAAATATTGGAAATTTTGATTTCTGAGATAAATTCGTTTTTGCTGCAAAATTAAAGTATATTATAATATTTTTGTTTTCTCTGTTTCTACAATTATGCGATATAAACTTTTTTAAAAAATATATTTGTTATATATAATACAAATTATCGATTTCAGATATTATTTTTACTTATTTTTTGTTAATCAAACAATAAAGAATGTAAAAAAAGATTCTTATCTCTTTCTCGAAGGGGTATAAGAAGAAATTCTCGCTGCGATCGTCGATGACTGCAACACGTATTCAGACAGTAATGCGATTATCAGGCATTATCCTGCTTCAAGAATCGCCGTCAAGGGTCCGCAATAAGAGCCGTGGCCCACCCATGAGGGCGATCCCGCGCTCGAAAAATGACGAAGATAAATCCAGTTGGATGTAAGACCGGCGCGATTAATCGATTTGCGCGCGCGGTCGTCACGGTGCCGCGAATAGGTGGAGACATCCACGGAGACGTCCGCGTCGTGGCGAATTACGCAAACGAGACGCTTAGTTAACATGGCACCGGGTTACTTTCCCTTCCTTTACGACTCCTCGTAGGCAAGTAGCCTCGAAGCCGCAATGGCTCTCTGCGGTTGCAACTGGCTCGCCGCAGAAAGCAGGATCGGCCGGCGCGGCGCGGTGGCTTTGCTCCTCGCGAGGGGCATTTCACGCTCCGCGCAAAACACGAAGCTCCGGATAAGTGACGGTTTAAGGAAGTCCCTCGCCTTGGATTTACGAGGAATCGACTTTGCGCCGCGCGGGAAGAATTCTCGCGCGGCGCGCGGCGTGGTATAGATTTATTGGCGGTGATGGACGATCAGCGCGTGAAGCATCATCGTTAATTTTTAGAAAGTACACTTGAGAAATAACGCGCAATAAAAATATAAATAGCTTGAAAAAGTATCTCACATAATTTCGACGTTTGATTATTCGGGGGAAACTATTTTCTTGTACAAGACTGAATTTTCGCTGCAAGAAATAAATTTTGCTTAGAAGATATTAATATATATGTCTAAATTTCACTGATTTTTCCCTTTCTCAGGTGGATTTTATCTTTATTATGTTAACATTTCTCATTTTTTCAATATCAGTGGCCACTTGTCAAAATTTTCAGTTAAATGTCACGCCAACAGTTGAAATAAAAACGTTTCTTGTTAAATTTCCTGCTATTGGATTAAATGTCACCTAAATTCCTCTTACCGGATTTGACGAAAAAATGTATCCGGATTATTTTCAAAGAGCAAACCAAATCATAAATCTCTCTCTCTCTCTCTCTCTTTTTCATTGCTGACTTTCTCACGTTTCCTTCCATGATAAATAAGCAAACTCGATCCTTCTTGAGACCGGTAGAACGTAGAACACCCGAGAAACGTGAAGCTAGTGCCCCCGCCTTATAGCTTGGACTCGATAAAGCGCAACGTGTTCCTCGACAAAAGCGCGTTCCGCGTCGGAACAACAACGGCGTTTACGAGATCCGTTTCTCTTTTCCTTCCTATCTGCACCCTTTTTATCGTCCAATCGATAATTTAAGTCGAGCGAAACGTTTTACTCGACGCTATTACATCGCCACTTCCGGAATCGGCCAACACGTTAACGTTGCAACTTTGCGCTGTAAGTGCAGGCGTCGGGAAAGCAGGCGTGGGAAGCAGATAGATAAATAAATGGATGAATGAATGGAACTTTTTTCTCCGCGAAGATTACGCACGGTGGCTGCCGGTCAGTCCCGAAGTAATATTTCCAAATGTCGTCGTAGAAAGTAAGACCTCTTGCGTAAGCGTTATAAAGATGTGAGTTATCGACAATCATATATATTTTTCGAGGAAGATCAGATAGATTCCTTCGCCACTATCATCGATGTCTACAAATCCCGAAAAAAATATGATAAAAAGGCATTTATGATATAAACATTGTGATCTACAGAGAGAGAAAGATTGAAAAGAAAGATTAAAAATAAAATTGAATAATAAGATATACATATATAAATTAAAATTTTTTAAAATAAAAAAAATTGTCTTACTATAGCAAAAACAATACTGAAAAGAAACAATACAATATTGAAAAAAAATTGAAAATAAAATTATAACGAAGATAAAAACTGCAAAGAAAAATAAAAAAGAAAAAGGTGATATGAACGTCAAGTTCAAGAATCCGTGAATAAAATATATCTATCAAGTTTGAAATGATTTATATATGATTATAAAAAAATTTAGATAATTAGAAATTAAGAATAAGATTACTTGGTTCATACATTAATCGAAGTAACTCTGCTTCTCATGTTTTAGAGCAAAAGAAGATTTTATAGAGAAATATTTAAAGATTTAAACTAAAAAATTTTAGTAGATAATAAGTAGCATATTTTCATCCCAAAGGGTGTTTGCTAAATAATTATAAATAATCGAAAGAAGAACGGAAAGAAGCAGAGAGATAGATAGAGAAAGAGAGAGAGAACTGCAGAGTGAGCTACTTTCATATTTTCACTCCCGGCACACGGGAGAAAGTTCTCGAGATGTGTGAAACCTGGTGAATGGCCACCATTGTTCTTACGGAGATGCGTGTAATAATTGCGGAGTGGTGGACTCGATGTTTACTACAGATTCTGCAGTGTCGCGAGGATTGTGCAATGAAAATTGTACCCGAGCTCATTATCTAACTCCACGACATTGTTCTCCTTTATCAGATTGGTATTTATGTAATTTGGCATGCGAAAATACTTGACGCCCACTAGTTTTTTTCTATTTTGGACATGAGATTAATTTAATGAAATATAGTTGTCGTATTATTATAATTTTTTACAATAATTATATAATATTTTTGTTATGTAAAATTAGTTAGAACCCCCTTAAGAACGGGGAGAGTTAAAGAAACCTTCCGGTTTCCTTCGCTACCACTAAAAAATTGTTAAATAAATATGAAATTATTAATTTAATATATTACAAATTATTCAGTATTAATTCAGTTATTAATTAAATTTGTATATGTTATTAATAAAAGAACGAAATAAGATTTTAATTACTAACTTATGGGTAAATTACAATTTATATTTATTTATAGAAAATTAATATTTCTTATCTAATGCGAAAGTGACAATAAATACTAGTGACTGATAATAAATAATAAATATCGATAAAATGATACGAAACTGTCGCTCATGAAAAAATGAAAAAAATGAAGTAGGTCGCTCTCATGAATCATCATCGATCTCGCGAAGGACACGAGGACGATCGCTTTAATCGATATAACGTTCAATGTTCATCGCTTTATAAAAGAAAGTAGAACGATGTGCGGTTTTTCAGTTTCACTGCGAAACGACAACAACTGCGTGGAAATTTCACCGTTTTCATTCTCGCACCTCGCTCAGTACGTCTCGGTTTTATTGATCGACTGTTATTATTTATAAAGATAGCCAGGCGGACGTACCTATCTCGAGAGTGAAAGCTGAACGGTCGATAGATCAAGTCAAGATCAAAGGCGGTTTACTTCTAGAGTGTCGTTTCCGTGATTTTATTTAAACAAATATTGGTAAACATTTAATTTTGATGTTATCGTAACGAAAGAAATATGTATAATTATTGTTTATAATTTATAAATATAGATAGGAATTGTTAAGATTTTTCAAAACATTTTTATTATTAAAATACATTATCATTATAATTATAATTCTTAATGCTTTATAATTAATTTCTCGTTGATAATGTTACCGAAGACAAAATGTAATTATTAAATTAAAAAATAAAATTAAAATAATTAATTTATATAATAATCATAAAAAATATTCTGTACTAATAATTAATAAAATTTTTAAAATGGTAAGAACATGAAAATTATTACAAGACATTTACAAAAAATGAGAGAAAAATAAAAAACATTTAATGAAATATCTAGATATAATTAAATTTATTAAGACGTGACGTAAGAAAGATCTTCTTTTATTAAAAAAAAGAAAAACAAATTTTAATTAAATGCCTATGTATTCTTTTTAATAACTTTATAATGCGTTATTATTATTATAAAATTAACATTATTATTATTATAAAATTTTAAAAACTATGGTAATTTGCTTTTACTAAAAAAAAAATCTAATTACACATCCATAAACTTCACATAAAGTTTAAATTAATAAAATGATAACACTAAGAGATGAGATTAATTATTGAAAACATTAGTAATGGATAACAGACATTAAGAATATTAAAAATTCTCAAATGTCTTTTAATGATAAATGTAAAGCAATATTTAATATATATCTAGGCACGTAGATAGATAAATTAATAATATTAATCTGCGCGGTCGCTTCAATCAATCAATCTCTAAGAACCTCAAGGCGAAGCAAGGAGTAACAAAGGAGAAGCCGAAGAAGACGGAGGAGAAAAAGAAGAAGAAGAAGCAGAAGAGGACTCACCCTGCGCGGCCAGGAGCACCAGGACGAGCGGAAGGATCTGCTGCGACATCCTGCGAAAACGGCGATAGATCTAACGCGAAATGTCAATCCCTAGTCAGCAAAATATTCCTGGTTTACGCCTGGGGAATATATTCTCTCTTTCTCTGCGTCGTCGTGTGGGAGCCGAGGAAGCTCGGCTGATGAGTTTTCGTGTCGAGACTGGTCACTGGGAGAGGCGTTTGCTTGGTGTCTTATATGAGCGCCCCACTCTCCATCCCCGGCCAATCTCTTGGGCCGCATAGGAAGGCTCTACCTGGAGAACACACCTGATTTCATCTATCGTTCTAAAGCTGATAGTCGCCCGATGACACCGTCGTTAAACGCATTCGTCATCATGGAATCCCTTCGCGTGACTCATTAAAAGAGAGACAGTCCTTACATACATCCTTAATAATAATAATTGTTATACCTGCGGTGATTTATTATATATTGAGGAAGGCCATTAGCTCGTACTTAACACTTCGACTGCTTTGGATGACTGTTTATGTTTCCTTGGGCGTAATGATACTTGTATAGTAGCTGACGACCTCATTTTCTATTTAGTTCTCATTAAGATCTATCGTCTGTGGATAACAAATTAAAAAAGGAAAAAATAAGATCTTCGATTTAAATACTATGGCTTCTAAGTAAATACAAGTGTAATTTTTATATCATTGCTCCGGTAATTAAGTTAATAAATATCTTATCTTGACAATACCGAAACTTTTATTAAAATATTTTTCTCGTCAATCCATTTTTCTATGTTGATCAATAATACGCAGTATAAAAAGGTAATCGTTAAAAATAATAATAATAATAATTGTGTTTATGTGAAACAACAAAATAGATGGAAAGAAAGATAAATAAATAGAAAGTCGCATTTCCAGTAATTTACTACTGACATTAAAATATAATTGAGAAATGGCACAAAATTGACTTGTGATAAAAAGGAGATATATTATAAATCATCCAAAAATCTTCAATCTCATATTCTGTCAAATTCTCCAAATGTATTCAATAGTATTCAATAATGTAGGACAAACTGATTCTAATAGCATGCGTGTTTGAAAAACTCGCCTATTCCGTCAGGTACAAATTTTCCGTAGATAAAACAACATTGCCAGGCTTGACCGAGCAAGACTAATTAATAGTTGATACCGTCGAGTCTTCGGCCTGCAACACGTACTCTTTCGTGATCGAAGAACAGGTATTCCGCCACGAAAGAGAGGGGAAGTGAAATTCTGTTCCGAAGAAAACGAGATCGTCACGAAGTGCGAGTAAAATTTTTTCTCATTAATTAGAAAAAAAATTCATTCAGTAAAAATTTCATTTACATACAGGAAAGAAAATTCATTCAGGAAAAAAATTCACTTTAGCTGACTTCCGTCAGCGGAAAAGAAAAAGAATATTTGTAATTTATAATTATTATATTATAATATTACAATATTTATCTTTTTTATATATTATATAAAGATTGAGAAAGAAGTGTAAGATAATTTAATTAAATTTTGCATATTATTTTTTTAAATATTGTTTACTACTTTAATTTATTATAATAATAACGTTATCTACATAATTATCTTTTTACGCTTGTCGACTTTAATGTTTTAATTTTAATTCACAATTTTAATTTAATTAATTAATTTTTTTCCAAGCGCTTTTATCTTAAATTTGAATGATAATCAAAATAATCAAACTGATTCTATCGCGTGTATCGTTATTATAATTATCGCGATATCCTGAAACGAGATGTTCACAAGCACGTGGCGTCTATCTTTTCCGTTATCTCGAAGCGCTACCGTTAACCGCAACGTTTATTTCGCGTGCATGAGCGGCCTCGAGACGAGGCCTTCACGGTTTCTTTCCCTCCCCGGGTGGCCAACCGGCCAGCTTCACGCGATGAGACGGTGAAAATAAAGGTGAAACACTCTCGATGAGTCGCACGAGATGCCTACTTCTCATGCAAATCGTGTCACGTTGATACGACAATGTATGATTATATAACAGACATAATAATATACGAGGGACGGAAATTTGTTTTTAGAACGGAGAACACCGCCTGTGCGTGAGGGAGAAACGACTTTCAAATTTGCTTAATAATTTCAAGATGCTATAACATATTTTGTTCTATTTGTTCTGTCTATTCAAATGTCAAAGAACGCTTGTTTGTAACGCTTATTACAATACTTGTTAGTATTATGTACTAACACAGTAATCTTGATATTAAGAGCATAGAAAGGTATAACGAATTAGTAACTCCTTGCCTCCTTTCACTCGTTTCCTCGTGGTCCACCGGGAATTTCTACAAATCACTACGCCGATCCTGACCATCAAAGAAATCCTGATCGCTCACCTACGGCAACATTCCAATTCCAACGGAAATTCGCGACGGAATTCGAGGCGTTCCAAGGATATTTATTTTTTGTTCAAAGCTTCGCTTTCTTCTAGTTGCGGGATCAAGAGAAAAAGATTTTACACACAAGTTGGAAAAATTCTTTCTAAGAATGCTGATGTATTTGCCTCCGTTTCAGAAGTTAGATAGATAAATATATTTTTAATATATTTATTTATAATATTATGTAACGCGCATTCGCAGTGCGTATAGATTGTTCGAGTTGCAAAGACGGAAATTTTCCAACTTTTGAAATTAAAAGATATCCGCTAGAAACCTCACTTTGTGTTCTTCTAAATCAAAACAAGAATAAATAATGCTGATGAATAAAGAAAGCAAAAATTATATTGCATTAAATGACCGACGCTTCCCGGAAGGATGAAGGGAGTTCAAGCCTGTGGCACTTCAAGGATTTTCACTAGGTGCTCTTATGCAAGTGAAGGCAACGACGGAGAGGACAAAAACGGACGTTTGTTGGATAAAATTATCACGATGCTCGGTGGGAATGGTCACAAGAGGAAACGAGACACATAAGAATGAAACAATGGGACGCCCAGTTTCGCAACTATCTCGCAATCCCACCCTCGATTTGCAAAAGAGGAGGTCGATCGTTAACGTATCAAATTACTCACGCGGTCACGCGGATGTTCGTGTTTTCTATCCCGTAACTAAAGTTCTCAGATAAAAATTTTAAAAAAATTTATTATAAAAATAATAATTAATAAAATTAAGGATAAGATAAAAGACAACAAATAAGAATTAGAAAATTTAAATTGCTTCTTATTTTGAGTCTTGTTAATTACTTAAAATGTGATAAATTTAAAGAATAAATGATAGAGAGAAATACGAGATTATAATGCAAATTAATTCTCAAGAATATTTATATACTTAAAGCAGAGAGGTTAATAATTATAAAATATAAAGGCAGACTTGAAATTTTTAATGTTATTTTTTTTTAAATTCTTATAAAAATTAGTATATCAAAATGTTTTCAATACATTCTAAAAGAACGCCTGAACAGTGGCAAGCCATGTTACACTAGAGTAAAACTGGTTACATCTCGATAGAGATATCGTTTAATTTTCATAGATGAATATAACTCATTTAAAAATTCATTATATAAAAAAAATTTTTTTTATACTTTTCTCCCATTAGATATGATTTAGATAAAATTATTTTTATTTTACCTGTACTCAAACTATTTGAGTCTTTAGATTTCAAATACGTATTTATGTAATCTTGCACAGTTAATAAATTAATTTTATAATATAAAATAGGATTTATATAAGAATTTATATATATTATATACACACAAAGATATTCAGAGATTATTAAAACATGTCGAGAATGGCTGATATATATAAGTTTAAGAGTTAATACTCTCTCTCTCCAATCACTCTCTCCAATACTCACTCTTTCCAATCTCATACAAAATTCCGCGACAGTGCAACTTTCCGCGATGCAATCGCATTAACGCGTTACACACATTGCCGTAATTGACTGGATGCAGTAACAGCACGACGCATGCCAACAAATTTCTACTTTGACGAACTTACATAATCAAAAGCTATTTCAAGTCGTGATTCAAAAATTTTATTTCGAGAATATTTTCAATCTTGTGCATAACATTGTAAATCGCGAATTATAACTCGTTAATGCACTATTTCAAAAAAGTTTGCAAGAAGATACAGACTTGAAAAATTCCTCGACAAATTTATAATCAATTTTTTTTTTAACAAAAGAATCATATTATGGTGTTATTACATTTTATGATTTATATTTTACAATATTTCCCTTTATATTACTGTACAATGTTCAATATTTTATACATTCCATAATACTTATTGTATAGTTTTTGCATGGATCTAAAATATTTTTCTGTAAAAATAATTCATTCTATATCTCGATGACACCTATTTTAGTACTTAGGCGTGGAATTAAGATTCTGTCTACCCTATATGCCACGGTGTTGCAAGGATTAGAACCTTGTTGAAAACCGCGAACACCTGTCACCAAGCGAAATTACGAAACGCGCCGCGCGACGCGGGGAACTTACAGTCGCGTGCAATCACGTAAAATGCTGAGATTGTAAGTGTCCCGGCGAGAAAGTAATTAACAAGGAAATGTCTCGTGTTTTCTAACGCCTCTCGTGGAGGCGAGGCCAACTCTTTCATCGGTATGACACTTGATATATGATATCACCGATTATGTAAATTAGGTGAAATGTCACGACAAAATTACATTCCGATAAATCACGTTATTCCTTCCTATATATTTAATATTCCTCATAAAGTTAACGGAAGCTTTATTAAAATTCAGAATAAAAATTTTAATAGCCCGGGTCAAAAGAATTTTTTTTATTAAAGTTTAAAGAGTATTACAAAAAAGATTAATATTAAAAAATTTCGAAAAATAATCTTCCTAAATGTAGAAAGATAAATTGTAACATGTGAGATAATCCATTATCGCTTTTGTTACAGATAGCTGCAGCGCGATAAATATCTCAATCCGCTTTTACCAGTCATCAATCGCCTCTTCCATACAACTATTATCATACTCTATCGCGTGTCCACCATAATGATATCTGTTGTAAGAATTTCCCCGTCTATTGTAAAAATGTAAACCCAATATGGTCACGTCGATATTGATAGGCCTGCCGGGGGGGGGGCCGAATAGGCCAGGCTTGAGAGCCTCTGAGAGAGACCTGAGAGGAAGGTGTTGCGAGGAGTCTGTGGACCGCTATGACCCGGAGAGCAAGGACCTCTGGTCCTTGGACGCGCGTTCGAGTCCACCGTGTTCCTCTGTCCTTTTATTTTTCTTTATTGCATCGTCCTTTTTTGTCGGACAAAACCCTCTCGCGGCCCTGCCCGCTCCTTGGATCCTTTTTAATTGTTTTATCATCGTTTCGCATCCCCTCCTCTAGCTTTCTCGCTTTTTCCTCCAACAGTCTCTTCCCCGAAATAACTCCCATCATTATATTCTCATCATAGGACACTTAGCCAGTGAATAATCGCGAATGTACAGTACTGAAAATTTTGTGAGAGACATTAATTATTCTTAAATAATTCGTCATGTATACATATGTATTCTCAATTGTGTTGCGCAATTTTATTTTCTAATTAGATTAAAGATTCAGATTATGTATAGAGTAGAAATTTTTATTAACGAAAAACTGACTGCAAATTATTCACCTCTTGTTATCTTTCTAAGATATTTCTAAATATATTGTTGCATTTTTATTGAATTATTTTTGCAATTTTTTTAATCTATACATTTTACTTGTACTTCGCGACTGAAAATTTCCATAAGCTTGTCGAATTGTCTCATCTCTAAGAAATAAAAGTGTCGCTCAGAAAATATCTGACAATTAATCTTGTCAGAAATATTAAATGTTCTCGTTTGTGAATGCAGAAAGCAATGATAAAGTTAGCGAAAGGCGTAGCATTTGTCATTAGTGAGCTACCCGTGCTGCGGCGATACGACGCGTAATCTCAGATGTGTATCCTACGTGTGTATCACCGACAACAGCCTACACATCGCCATTTTGTCATATATTACCACTTTAGACTCTCGTATAAGGATGGCTTGCGTGTCGTGACTCGCGATTAAAAAGACTCTTTTCTTCTAACAGGCCGGCCGCTCACAAAGTGCAAATATCTAAACGCGATATAAAGGATCGTCTTATATAGAGCGTCTCAAAAGCGGCATTCGTCAGCTAAAGATAAAGCTTAAAAATTGAATCGTACATCTGCAAAAAGATAAAAAGTTGCAAGGTAATTAGAAAAATAATAATTTATGTATCTCGTGTACTTAATTAAAATATAAAAAAAATTAATACATTATTTATATTAATTTTCACTTTTTTATAATAATTCATAATTTTTTTATCGTATTTTATATTTAATATTTAGACCACGTTTAATAAGTCACGTTATATATAAAAATATGTTGGCTTCTTTAATTGACCTTATTTATGAGGTTTAGTAATTTTTGGATTACTCTGTACGTGTTTCGTATAAAAAATAATGCGAGCCGCGCGAATTTATCGCTTACATCCACCCACGGACGATGTTTATCGTCGATTCTGCAATTTGCTGCTCGTTTTTTATCACGCATGTTATTTATGCAAACTCGACTCTCCGCTTTAGGCTTCGAACGAATTTTGTCATTGTACTCCAACATTAATCATAAAAAACAAACTGATCATAAACGAGGAAAAAAATAAACGACCTTTCTAGGTTGTGTCCGTTTTTCTCTTATTTCGATCCACCAGAAATCAACCACTGATCTGCTATCTTTTGCAATATTTTATACAGTTTTATTTTCTTAATATTTTATAAACTAGAAATTTTTCAATAAAATTATGCTTATTTGTTAAAATATATAAAGTGAAAAATGCACTATGAAAATCGTGATATATTTTTACCTCTATTTACCATTACTCGGATATTGGAATCAAGTCCCAGCACTTGGAAAAGCCTTAAATAAATAGCTTTTGGACATCCAGCGTGTTAATTTCAACCATTTTAAATAAAAGATACTTCCAGTTAATCTACAACTGCATAACTTTATTTTAAGGTACCTGGAAGATAAGAAGAATAAGTTTCGCGAGAAAGAAGATTCGAGAAGATTTAAAATTAAACGATAATTACGCTATATCTTTGCTCTTCATTATTACTGTCAAGAAGTCCCATAAACGAAATGTGAAAATAATTGAGCGTAATCGATGTTACTTGACATGCATTTTATTTCGATAGTAATAACATCGTTGAAAGAAGTTATCGCACTCGCGCTAAGTGCTTATAACCCTCCGCGGCTCGCTCTATCATTCAGCGCTAAATTATAAATATGTGTAAAGAGTAGCAACGGACCACCTACGACAGGCGCGTTCCTTAACGCGCGTGCACTTCAACCTGCGCGTCTGACGTACCGATACGCCCGAAATGAATTCGAATGAGCATTACGGTATCAACGCGCGTCGATTGCATTTTTAACGTCGCTTCGGATGGTTCCTGCCTTAATGCACAACGTTTCTCAAACCTGTTTTTCGAGTTCCATTGCGCAAACGGAACGCGTGCAGTGCAAACGCGGGACAAAGCTTTAGCTCAATTCGAAGACTTAAGCAAAGTTCTGGAAGGAGAATCCGTTCTTTATCTGCTTTCAAGGAAATGCGTCGAAAATTTTTTAGAAACGTATGTCGTATATACACTTTGTTAAAACATTCTCTGGCGAATAAAAAAAGTTTTGCCAAGAAACAATTTTAAGACCGAAAAATCGATATTAACACATATCACACTCCTAATATTACATATTAATTCAAATGTAATATTACATGTATTCTATTTGTATTAGCAAATTAAAGTTGTTGTTGTAAGTAAAAGCATGAAAAGCCATTTATCATAGATGACAGGGAATAATATTCCCAACATTCTTCAGGCTAGCGCGTTCGCCACTTTGCTTCTACGCGGCCATAAAATCATTTTGCTTCTAGAAGGTTTAAATTTATTTGCTCCCTACTGCGCCGTACGCATCGAAAACTTATTATGCCTCGGCGAGAGACCAAAACACCTTGCAACTTTGTAACGTTAAATATCTGATAGTCTTCAAACACTCAATCAACTTATATATTTCTCTTGAATAAACTTTATATACATACAATATATTCATAAACAAAATTATTGTTACCTTTTTGACAAGAACAATCTTTCAGTTAAATATAGATAAAGATTTTAAACATTTGTAGTTAAAGAATAAAAATTTTTTAAATACGAAAATAAATTGAATTACTTAAAAAGATCGAAATCTTGAAAAGAAATATGAAGAAGCTGAGAAATCTCTCGTATCGTTTTCATTATCGATACTTAAAGAGATTCACGCAAAAGAAGCCTCGACAAGATATTTGCGAGTTCTCGGCAGAGATACCTATCGCCCTCGTATTTGGACGTAAGTGGCGTGCCGTGTAAGCCACTTTGAATTTATTATACGATTTGGTATTTGATTCGGCATCGCGTACAAAAAACATTGTTACCGATTCGACAAGAGCAAAAATAATTTTCAGGTTCGCCGAATCGATATTTTGTAATAAAATCTAATTACGATCATAGATTAATATTGCATTTAAATACAATAAAAATCAAATTGCAAAACCGCCAACAAAATAAAGCTGCACAATCTTATTTACCGGACAAAACTGTATTCTTTTAAATATAATGATTAATACGGCATCAAAACGTCGTTCAATGTTTCAAAAAGTATTAAAAATATGTACAAAACAAATTATTAAAAAAATATATGTTTATTAAAATTTAACAGTAAGATTAGAGAGTTTCTCTAGGAATTATAACTAAACAGTAGAGATGCAAGAGCACGTTTCTGGAATTTATAACTTGTTTCGTCTTGCAGTTTATGACTTGTTTCTCATTCGTTGCACTTTCTATGCATCTAAGGGTTAACTCCATTCTCCCTGAGCCGATCTCGCGGTCCAGCAAGCGGGATTCCCGTCTCGTTTCTCTCTCCTGTCGGCATTCCATCCTAGATCCCCCTGCAGTTTGTCGGCCTGCGGTCTAAGGTCTAAGGCGAGCCGCCACTCGAGTTAAAACAACGACAAGGACTCGACCGGACGCGAACGACGACGACGGCTTTGTCGAACGCGCGATATAAATGTCAATTTGCTAGGATTAGACGGGGGATTATCTTGGGTGTCACTCTCGTGATACACCTTGGATCGTAAGGTCACATGTCTCTATCTGCGAGCGGCTGTCGTGCGAGAATCCTATTAAATTCTTATTAATGTTTCACAATTTCATAAATCCCGTAGATAAGTTAATTCACAAATATAATAATGCATAATAAATTATAAATTAAATGCGTTCCAACTTTGGCTTGTTTAAATATTTCATTTATAAGTTATTGTATAATAATTTAAATATATAAAGTTAAAAATATGCTAGGTAAAAAATAAGAGAGATAATAAAAACTTTTGTTGCTGAACGTATGAAATACAAATTCCCAATATAAATTATATATATATAAATTTTATAAACTTCTCCAAGATAGAGTAAACGCAAAAGATTGGAAAATTTAAGCTGTAAATTAAAAATAAGTTATTATTTTCTTATAAAGTATTTAGTATAAGATACATTGTATTTATGACTGTGAGCCTAAGTAATATTATTCTAATCACAATATGCATAAAATTATTAAGATGAGATGATTAAAATTGCATCAAATCAGATTAAAATTTTGCTCCTTTTTTCCTCATCTCCAAAAGTCCCGACATTATGCATGCAAAAAGATCCGCATGATTATGCGTGTCCTTAAATATCGCAGATCTTGCCAACGACACACGTCATCCGAAGAAGAACGCAACGGGGCGAGGTCATCGCGAGTGACTCAAGATTACGAACGCGAGATTCGAAGACGGAGGAATCGAAAATTCGACGGATACCAGGATTACGTCGATCGTCTTCTTCCTTCTCTTTTTTGGCTGCATCGTTTGCATCGACCGGAATTCTTCCTTATTGCCGGGACCGCCGAATCTCTTATCCGAACAGATAATAAAAAGGACGATGAGCTCTACTCGGAGGACGCCGGCCGGGACCTCCTGCCTCCTACATGCGGCGCGGCCCGCGCTCACGCAGCCTCCAGGACCCATTCGCGGAACACTTTCGGGTAACGAATGCGTAACGAGTCCTCTCGAGAGTGCGTCCACCTTTGCATACCGATGCGCGGTCCATTCCCTTTCTCTCTCTCTTTCTCACAGGTGTGGAATTTTTTCCTCATCTTCCTGAATCGCAGGACACCGTCTTGTTCATACAGGAAATCCCATAAACGGTTAAGTTGCTGATGTCATCACGAAATTTGCGAATGTGCATTATGGTTTTTTAACTCGTGGAAATCGATACACTTATTATTGAGCTGTTTGGAAAATAATGACCAACTGTTATTTTTTTAGGCGTTCGTAATAATAACGCAATAGGCCTGTTCGTTTTCACTTCTAAACTAGTGCATAATAAGTTAGAATAAAAGAAACTATATTTGTTTCATTCTAACTTATTGCACTAGGTCAGAAGTGCAGCGAAACGAACAGACCTATTGATCAATTAAGTGTAAGAAAAAGTGACAATATAGCAAGACATTCGAAGGATAAAATCATCGATCATAAAACGTCCTTGTTGCCGAAAGAAAAAAATGTTATACGGATTATACTGATTTGTGTGAGCACGGGCGAGCCACTTCTCAGCCACTTCTCTAATCCAGTATGAATGTAAAAAATCATATAATAAAAGACAGTAGTATATAATCAATATATTTTTTATGAAAATAATATTTATGAAGTTGCTTTGTATTTATTATTTAAAACATATCTATTCAGTTCCTTAAATAATTCTTTTATTATTTTTATTTTATAAAAATGTAAAAATATAATACTCAAGTATAATACACTGTATAAAAATTAATAAGTTCGAAAAAATATTCGCTCATGTGCGATAATTTTTCTCCTAATGATGCACTTATTAAATGATATTATTGCTTAGCAAAGTTCTAGGAGATAGAATCAAGCACAGACGCGACAAAACAATTCGACAAAATAATTGCGTTTAAAGCTTTCGATTTTGTTGGTAATTCAGATTAGTTTGTCAACGATAATTAAAGCCGACAATAAAAAGCTCAAAAGATTTCCGACAAGATCTTTAATTTCGCTCAATAAGTTTCTCTTCTATTTTTTAAGTAACAAGGCCAGTAAATTAAGTAAACATTTCTCCACAAGCCATTGGGGGCTATTTTTAACACTGTTGAATCTACCGAGACCATATGTCCAGGATGAAAGTTTTATAACTTTGGTCGTCTTTGGAACGTACGTTTAATGAATTTAACACGCGACATGAAAGGGTTAAAGTCCTAAATTCGCCCGGTAACAACCCCTTGAAAGATCGGCAAAAAGAAAAGAAGAGATAAACAGCTCGGACAGAACGAATGATCACCGTGAGCGTGCACGCATCCTTCGGGTGCATCCTAAATCTCGTCCAATGAGGAGTTCTCGAAACCTCGGGTAAGAAGTGGAGGAGGGAGATTCGAGAAAAGGAAGAGGAGGAGGATGAACGAATCGGTGCGAAAGCAACGGTCGCAAGCACTTCCTGCGCAACAAGAAGAGGGTCCTACGCGGCGCACCGCCGCGTAATTGAGGTCCTGCGGACCCTACGGTGGAGCGGCGGTGGGGGCCGCCCTATGTAAAGCCCTGGAAGCGATCAGGTCCAGCCCATCCAGCATCAGGACACCGTGCGTCTTGATTCGCGCCATCTCAAGGATTACCGGTGCCGATCCGTCGATCAGTTCAGATCACCCGCGAAGATCATCTCGGAGAGATAGCCTTTGAGAAGAGCAACTTTTTCGTCCTGGCGAAGGGCGCTGATCTCTGACAACTGTCATCGGTGAAGAAGGGGAGAAGACGAGAGAAGAAAAACTAGGAGCACAACAGGGAGAAGATGAGAGTGAACGTGATACTGGTTTTTGTGGCCCTTGTCCTAGGGCTCGTTGATGCGGCTAGAAGGAGAGACAGACTTAGGACGAGTCCTACCACAACAACGCCGTCGCTCATCGATAGACAGTTCGCCTTCGCTGGACAACCTGAAGGTCAGTGTTAGCCGCTTCAGAGTTGCAACTCTAGAATTTTGCAGAAAGCTCTTATAACAATTATAGAAACAATTACAGAAAATTACGAGTAAATTAATAATAACACACACACATATAAATTCATTCAAGCTAAAGTAAATTTAAAGGTTACTCTAATTTTTTCTCAAGTACCTTTTAAATCTTTTTTTTTATATATTCTATTTGATGCGTTATATTTTAATTTTTGTTTCAATCAAATATTTAATTAGAAAGCTTCTCTTAATTTTTATGAATTATTTTATTGCGTAAATTATATAATTTGCGTATAAATAAATTATACATTACCAATTATCTTTTATCATTGACTGAGTATAAATAATTCTTATTCTTTTAATTTTTCCAAATTTATGATTAATGTTGCTTTTACAAGTCAATTCATAAAATAACATTTTCTATTATTTATTATTAGCAACTTAATCGTTGTTTTGCTATTTTTCTCTATTCTTAATCCTATGACAAGAAGTGTCTCGCGGAACAGAACAATCGCCATTAAATTTCAGAACTAGAATTGTCCCTGTGGAATAACTTCGACAGCCATAAATTGAATGTTCGCGCGGGGACCTGGAAGAACGACACATCGGGAAACAACAGAATCGTTCTCAATAGCGTCAGGCAATACCCAGGATTTCCGAACAATCCGGGCGACACGAACGAGCTACCGAATCCCATTTCACCACCGGTGCAACCGGCACCACCGCCATATAAACCCCCGCCGGGCTGTCTGGGACCGCGGGGCCAGTACTCGAGCCCGAAGAACTGCGCCAACTATTTAAATTGCTGGGATGACGTGGTGATCGAGCAGACCTGTCCGGCCGGGCTACTCTTCAACGACGTCGCCGGTTACTGTGACTTCGCGTACAACGTCAAGTGCGGTGATCGACCGCCCGCTACGCCGAGTGAGTGTGATCGATTAATCACGCGGTGCGAATCGCCCGCTCACAATTGCGAGCGGTAATTGCGATGACCAATTCGATTATTAGGTATATTAAGCTATCTAAGTCAAATTATCAGAACACAAAAAATTTTATATGGAATTAATTTGCTAATTATTTGCTATTCTTTGCTTTTAAAAGTAATTTTTTTGCTCCAGCTATTAAAAAGTTACGAAAAGCTGGATAGTTTATAAGCCCTTTGTAAATTTTCAATAATGTGAGCAAAAAAATTATTTTTGCAAGAAAAAAGTAGCAAAAAAGTAGCAAATAATTTTGGTATTATTAACTTTTTGCTTTGACTTATGTATATGTTTTTTTTACAATGGCTGGATAGCTTAATCTTAAGTTATTTAGCCCTTCGTAACTTTTTAATAGCTGGAGCAAAAAAAATTACTTTTAAAAGCAAAAAATAGCAAATAATTAGCAAATTAATTTCATATAAAATTTTTTGTGTTCTGATAATTTGGCTTAAATAGCTTAATATACCTCTTTAATCGCGATTTGGTTTAATCAGCTAATTGTAAGCAAGGCTTAAAAAAGTTTGCTTCAAAGGATCGATAAGAAGCAGGAGAGCGGTAAAAGAGTGTCGATAATACTCTGCAGTGATAATAATTTAAATATGTATTAAATTTTTATTACCTATTGTATAACAACACCATTGAGACTTTTCATATAAAAGTTCAATAATTTGGAGGAAAAAAAACTTTGTCTCTTTAGATTCTTAATGATCTGAGAAATACAGATGAAGAGAGTAAAAAAATAATTCTATTACTTGACAGAACCAGCATTGCCGGCGGGATCGAAGCTATGCCCGGACCCGAACGGACGTTACAGAAGCTCGACCAACTGTTCGGAATTCTACGTGTGTGCCGCGGGCAAACCGATCAAATTTTATTGCCCTCTCGGTCTAGTTTACAGTGACGTAAGGATTCATTCTAAAAAAAAAACGTTCGCCGAATTTTAAATCGCGGAGTGACGTAGCAACAGATCTCGCAAAATCTTTTTATATATTCTATCTAATTTATTTTCACTGGAAAAAAAAGTTAAAATCATATGTCGCTAAAAAAGACAGATTAAATTGATATAAGATCTTATAATAATTTTGATGTTACAAACCGTGCAAATGTAATATACACATAAAATCATTAAGACACGATTTTATTGTCTTTGAAAAACAGTATAAAAACCGTAAAAGTTCTAAAAAAAGATCCAACTCTTCCGTATTTTATTTATAAATTTTTATATATTTTTTATACTACACTGATTTCTAAAAAAAAACTTAATTATAAAACATTAAAATATATTTTAATATTTACAAATTTAATATTTTAACGTTTTATATAAAACATTTAGAAAAATAAAACCTAATGTTGAAATCTAATTGATGAATATAATCGATAATAATTAATAGATTATAAAAATATATTTCACGTTTACTTTATTATTTTTTTATTTATGTAAATATATTTTGTATAAATCTTTATAGAGAAAGGATTATGTAACATTATTATCACAATTTTTCTCTCAATTTTTAATTTTTATTGATAAAAAAATTAGTATTACATACATACTTATATATAGTATGGTATTAGTTAGAATTTTATTTTCCAGATATTAAACGTCTGCGACTATCAACGCAATGTGGACTGCAAAGGCGCAGCCACGCCGAGACCACTGAGGCCTACACAACCGCCGACTCAATCTCCGCAGTCGTCTTCTACCTATGCCCCGATCAACCCGCCCACTCCTTCCAAGCCACCGATTTATCCTCCGCAACCACCGACTTACCAGCCACAACAACCGACTTATGCGCCACAACCAACCTATTCCCCTAAACCACCGAGCTATCAACCTCAACAACCAACCTACCAGCCTCAACAACCGACTTACCAGCCTCAACCACCGACTTATCAGCCTCAACCACCGACTTATCAGCCTCAACCACCGACTTACCAGCCTCAACAACCGACTTATGCGCCGCAACCAACCTATTCCCCTAAACCACCGAGCTATCAACCGCAACCTTCTTATCCATCACCGCCCGTTTCGTACCCTGGAAATCCTTGGCTGAACAAGGGCAAGTCCGATCCCTGGCATCAGCGAAACCTGGCGACCGAACTGGAAATCGACAAAGAGATACAGAAACAAGACATATCAACTGATAGTCCAGCATTAGGTGATCAGCCTACGCAGCATGACGTGATGGAAACTTCCAGTTTGGCGAATCCATGGACCCTGCACCAAGAGATACCGTCCGAGCTACTGAGAATATGTAATAACGGCGAGGTGTACAAGCTTAATGACTTTTGTACTAAGGTGATAGTTTGTAAGAACAACAAGCCTGAAGTGGTAGATTGTCCATCGGGACTCTCGTACGATGTATCATCGGACTCTTGTAAGCCTTTCAACATTGCAGTATGGTAAGGCCATTTTTTAAATGTACTTTCTAAAACTTTGTTCCCTGAATATATATAATATATTCGAGTTTATTCAAAAGAAATAAAAAATAGATACTGTAAATATTGATACGAATATCTGTAGAACAGTGACTAAATACTGATGTATTTTTTTTATTTCAGCAATCTCGAGTCTCCAACACCATCCATTTTGCCCTAAGGATCGCTCACCGCGCATCGAACTTAAAAAATACTTTTATTAAATCACCATGTTAATTATTATCTTCCACTATTTCCACTATTTGTGCAATAAAATTAAAACTTTAAGCAATAACCGCAGAATTATTATAGTAAGCAAATTTGAAAAGCGATTTCTCGAGAATAATAATGATCTAAAATGAAATAAATAAGTAAACGTTTTAAATATATCCTATATTCTGCAAATTTTGCATACTTTACCCCTTTATGTATCACGCTACGAAGAAAACAATAGTTTTCAAATTTGTAAATAAATACAAGCTAAACCTTTATCTCTCTCTCTCTCTCTCTCTCTCTCTCTCTCTCTCTCTCTCTCTCTCTCTCTCTCTCTCGCACATATTTTTTTACATTTTTTTACATTTAATCCCAATTTTCCCAACCCAGTTTAAATGTATACATAAGTAAATAAAAAACATAGATTTCTAAATCTGAGAAGCTAATCTTATTAGAAAGTGGAATTATATTAATTATTCATGAAGAAATTAGATAAAATAAAGAAGAAGTTATCTTTATAGGAAATTTCTATCGACGGTAAAGAGTTCGCAAAATTCACACAATCCATACGCTTTATATCGAAGTCACTAGATTGCAGCACGCGTTCTTCGCGTTCTCCAAAGGGCAAAGAGAGTGGAGCGCCGTGGAAGGTGGCGAAAGGAGGCCGGAGGGATGCGTTAACGCCGTTTAACGGAGAAAAGAGGAGATCATTCCGCGAGGAATTGGAGCATGATTGATTTACGGAGAGATGTATCGTCACGGAATACGGCCTATCTTGCGGCGGCGTTGAGAGATGGCCGACGAGAGCTCCTACTGTTCGATATATCGGCAGGTAATTGGAACACAACGTGTTTTTCTACGGCTCTAGAGAGCGTGCATTAACACGTGCCTTTTCCAATTGCCTCGGACGATCCTTTCATTTCTCGTATGAGCGATATCTTTCGTGAATTTATTGGATCGTAACCGTAATTCGCGCCAAGTGGCTCGTTCTAATTTTCATACATTTGTAAAACAAACCATATGATAATTCTAGCGTTATTTCGCGTTACACGATTAATATTGAATTACTGTCAATAAAATAAGAATTAAAGAAGAAATACACAATTTAAATTGTTTCAAATTGATGTTTATACGGGCATTGAAATCTCCAACGTTGACACGTTCGATGTTGAAATTCACGATGTAGATATAATAGAAGTATTTGACGACGTCGGTATATATATTTTCCTAAACTTATATGAATCTTTTAATGTAAAAGATTTTTAAATCAAATTCTAGAATTTAGAAATTTAAATGTTGAATGTCTTTATAAACTAAATTTCCAACACCGAAGACTTCAATGCCGAAGGCTTTGCGCGGAAAAGCGCGAGTTCTCGAAGGAATATAATAAGATATGAGTGGGATATCATCGCGAACGTGATCCACACGTGATGTCATTCTTATATCGATGGCACAATTGATAATGTTGATTGTACAACACTCATATTATTCCATTATTTAATAACATTTAATAATGTGTTATATTACGTAATTAATATTGCAATTATGCTTCCTACGATCGGCAAAATTCAAGGCACCATTTTTTATCGAGCAATGAGTTTCTCTCTTATATTCCTTTCGCTTTTCCCGTTTCCGGCGATGCATTGTCGGGAGAAGTCACGAAGGAGATCAACCGCGCAATGACCTTTTTAAGAAAGCCTTTCTTCGCAATCGGAAATTCGCGCTCGGCCGCGCACGTACAGAAAAAAGAATCGACGACAAAAAATGTATTGTCAAAGGAAAGTACGAAAAGAAATCGGATTGAGAAGAGGGGAAAAATTTGCTCAAAATATTCTCAAAATATTTTTCAAAAATTCGCGCACATATCACTCAATGGGTGATTATAAAATTAAGGCAGGTACTGGTTACTGTGTAACAATTATATAAACAAATGACTATATAATCACGCAACAATGTTGTATAACGCCGCAGAGCTGTAATATAACGATCATGTAACGATCGCAAAACTGCATCGCGATAACGATAGATATGTAAATAATAACCGCGGGATTTTTGTCGCCAACGCGTTTCTACCTTATAAAGTATCCGGTAGACTGGCGAATGCAAGAATGGCGAGAAACGTTTTGCAAATTTTGTTATTAAATGAAAACCGATATTCTTCTTTAATAAAAGAAAGTACGTTTCGAGCAAACCGGATGTTTTGGCCAGACAAAAGTCGAGAAATCGTTTAGAAACGAGCGATCGAGTATCGAAAGTAGTGACCGGGGAGACGCCTCTCGTGTACGTTTCACTCGGACTCGGTGGCGCAAAACTTGCTAATTACGTAATATAATACGCGACGTTACGTCGGATATGAAACAGCAAAAGGTCCCGGTGAAATGTGAAAAGCGTGGCGGAGAGTGGGAAGTCATTGAATATGCGAACTTCGAGAATGCGATTAAAGTGTTACTCAAACAAAAATCATTTATCGCGGTAGAAAAATCACCATCCTGGTTAAAATAGCGAAAGTAACTGTCATGTTTCGAAGAAATAAAAATGAAGAACCGAAATATTTAGCTTTATTGTCAATCTTTTATTGTCCTTTATTATAATTCAAACTAATATATCACATTCTATCATTATTATTTGCTTTATAAGTAACTCAAAGATTATTTCTCAATAATTAAAAAAACTTTTTTGATGATAAAAATAAACTAAGAACATTTTATCGTTATTTGAACTTTCTTAACAAGTTCAATTTCAATATCGATATAATGTTTTACCCAGTAAATGCAAAGGGGCATCGAACGATTTAATTTATTCTTGGATGAGACAGTGATGCCAAAGAAATATTACTTTTTCGTTGCTTTCTCTCTCTTGTTGCTCTTCTGCTATCGTGTTGAGCTAGCGTACTTCTTCGAGAAATCGAAAAAAGCAAAATTATAAAATATAATTGCTTAAATATACTTAAAATACAAATAATACAATATACCGTACACTTTTATCTTCGTCACTTTGAAGTCTTTATTCATTCAATCGGCGCAGAATAAAACGGAAATAGAACAAGCAAAATCAGAATTGAATGGTGAACGTTCACGGAGGCATACAAAATGTTTGCGGTATAATGATTCGCGACAGGAAAATAAGGAATAAGAGATAATCACGTAATTCGTATTACGGAAGGTTCACGCCGCGCGCCGGGCTCGCTCGAGAAAGGAAGGTATTTGCGAGCTGGGGCCTCACAACTACGGCGGCCTCGACCTTTCCGGGAAAGCTTGGAAATTACAGTCAACGAGCCCTACGATTAGGCACGCGTGAAAGATCAACGATGTTTATGCTCGCCGCTCGAATCTCTGCTTGCACGTGCCGTGCAACGCGTATCGATCTCGAATAATCGCTAGATATCGTGGAAACAGTGGTTTTCTTTTTTTTTTATGCAAAATAAGATTTAATACGTGTGAATTTGGAGAACAGTAAAAAATAAAAGCCTAATATTTCAAATATATCTGACATAAAAATGAAAGAAAATAAAGATAAGAAAAATATCGAAAGAATTTAAAATCAAAGACATTATTAAATATAAATGCGTTATTATTATTATTATTATTATTATTATTATTATTATTAATAAGAAATTGATTAATCAAGACATATAATTATAGATATCAGAGAAAGAAATTAATGGATTATTGAGGTCTTGATATAGTAACCGACAACTCTAAAATTAACACTTTAGGAGGGCGGCCTGATGAGCCCGTAAGAAAATCAACGTGCGTCGTTACGACATACCTATCTGTCGCGAGGGGAATCGCCTTTCTCTCACCTTAATGACTCCCAAAGGACAACGTCCTTTCGGCGACCGAGCTGCGAAACGACGCGACGCATCGTTAAATGTTAACGCGGCTCGCCAACTTTTCGTGCAGCAAGTATTATAAAGCATGCAACTAGCTTTACGAAGGATGATCTTCTTTTGAAATATTACTATAAGCGCACCGAACGACAATTTGAGCGAAAGGTCTCGCTGACCTTTCCGCACGAATTTTTTTAATTCGTACCAATATTCGCGAGTCGAGAGCCGAGAACGCGCGTTTCGCAGGCGGGGAATTTATTCTATTTATACATCGTGATCGGAGCAACAAATAGAACATTATGCAAGTTCCTGTTAAGCAGGTAGTACACAGCATCGGCGAAAAATGTTATTACATCGCGATATGCCAAGTAAAACGTAATAAGACTTGCTATACAAAATCTGCCAGACACGCGCGCGTAAAATGTGGCCGATGAAAAATGACATTACGTCACCGCGTCACATGCAAATGAGACCTGCTGTCTTTCAGAGAATGCTAAAATGTTCACGTTTAAATATAATGGAATAGCAAGTAACGCCCACAACTTATCGCGTCTATGACAAACCTTTGAAAAGAAGCTATTGTATATTTTAATTATTGAAAGAAAGCTGTTGTGTATTGATAAAAAATTTAAACAAAATTAAAAAAAATGTTTAATGCAAAGAAACTTGGCGTTGCAATATCTGAAAATATTCGAAAATAATTAAAATATTTGTATATATGTATGTATGGGATGAACATAATATGATTTAACTTAATATTATGTAATAATATTAAATATATCATAAACAATATTAATGTATATAAATGTATAAGTAATTAAACAATAGCTGAAAAAAATTTTAAAAAGGCTTTTTAAATTTTATCAGGGCTTCCATGTAACAGTTATATGCAATTTCAATCATAAATGTGCTTATTTAATCGTAATAATAATAACCCTAGACAGACTCACTTATTTTTCTCATACGTGAATGACTCACTGGGGTAATACGTTACCCCAAACTTGTACCGCGTGTATAATATTTCCAGAATGTTCTTAGAAAACTTTATAATAGATAATTTTGTTTGTTGTTTAATAGGGAAGACGATAGTAGTCATCAATTTGCGGTAGTAAAAAAAAACAGTAAAAAAATTTCGAAAAACAAAACAAAGAATTGGCTGAATGAACCAAAAATTTGGCTGAAATGATGCGAATTTGAATTTCGCGTGGGGTAACGTATTACCCCAGTGAGTCTGTCTAGGGATAATAATAATAATAATGATGATAATAATAATATAATAATAATAATAATATTTTATTTATTTTAAATTTAATTTAAAAAAAATTGATTTGTTCATATTTACGTCTTTTATTACTTATACATATTCTTTTCTTAAAAAGAATAAAGAACATATATAAGCCAAAATATTATTTTATTGCTCGACTAACTGGCACAATGTAAAAAAGTATACACTACGTTTCGGCTCAAGGTTCGAGCCCTTCTCAAGTGCGGTCTA
>NC_092366.1:7697696-7719500 GCF_030848805.1 Temnothorax longispinosus | reverse complement strand
ATATATCTTTCTATGTCCGCATATTCATATCGTATGCAGGTTACTATGCAAATGTACCATCACGAGACAACTCCCTTTGTTAAATACGTGCATAACATGAGGGAGAAATGACGTGAACGAAGAGCACAATAAAATTATGATAATATCGGATTGTCAGTTGATAATGCTGGATTGTCAAACGAGTCGTGTAGGGGAGACCGGGGCAAAGTCGTCACTATTTTTTCGGTGCCAATTTTTAACAACAAAACAAATAATTTTAGTAAAATGTGGTATACCATTGTAAAGAGTGAACCCTTGGGTACAAAATGTATACGGACATTTTTGGTCTACGTCGCTTTGTTCAACTGGTATAGAGTGAAAACGACAAAGGTGCAAAAATTGAAATGTCAAAATTGCCGGGGCGGAGTCGTCACTCCATTCTCAGACTGAATTTTAAATAAAAATTCATAATTCCGATCATGAAAAATAATAGGATACATTTTATTAATTATTTTTTAATAGAAAAATCGAAACATTAATTAAAAACACGATGGCAGAAAATAATTACAAGAAAAGCGCACACACTCATGTGCCCTACGCTTGCACGTTTTTCGTCAGCTCTATTCTGTCATCTCTGAGCACACGCAGCACATATTATCCAAGTCCTCGCTGGAATCCGACCACTGCTGCTTCTTTGACTTCGAAAGTTTGATTGCTCATAAAATATTAGAAATCAACAAAAATAAAAAAACTTCACTGGATTCGTGTTTAGCATGTATTACTCTTTAGAATCACTTACTTTGAGATTCGAAGACACAATAATATTTAAGATATTACAAATTTTCGACGCGCAAAAAATTTTACTTTTGATTTTCGAAAACACGTTTGCCTCGATAAGAATCACATGGCATATAATCTCACTAAACTCCGTTGATTACGTGGGCACCATTAGCCGCGTTTACAGTATTAATGGCGAGTTCACACAACATACAGATTTCGAGATAATTGCAATGACGACTCCGCCTCGGTGACGACTTCGCCCCGGTCTCCCCTGTAAGTATATTAAGGTAGTTCTTTCGCGGACCCAGCTAGTCAAGTAACAGTCCGTCATGAGGTAATTGAAAACAAACATATTGCAACATCCCAATAATTATAATAATATAAAATATGATTTTACACGCACGATTTAATCGTATTTAATTATTATTACTAATTAAAAAAATATCACAATAGTAGTACGGTTGAACTCGATTTAGGTCAGGCATGACAGTTGCGTTCGGAAGCGTCACTCGGGTGCGCATCCCTTCTCTTTCTAACTTATTGCTGAGATAGAAGGAGAGGGTAGTGTGCTCGTGTGCGTTCGGGTGACGTTTCCGAACGCAGCGACGAGTAATAGTTATTTGTGTAACAAGTGCGGGAAGTTGTAACTGCGTGCGGGAATATCTCATTCCTGGACGGGTTCGAGTGGGGAATTTCTCGCGTGGGAAATTGGCTATTTGTCGCACAGATAGCGCGCGCGGAATGGGCCACTTTCCATGCACGTGTGATATAAAGCAATATGCGATTGGATCCACTTATTTAACCTCATGTATCAGAGCAAAACATTCGGCAAGCCCTTATTTTCAAGGTACGTACGAAATCCGGAAACTTCATATTTTCAATATTTTAAGACATTAATAATGTATTCATTTAATCGCTATTGTAAGTACATGTATTATTCGTTGAAAACCTCGGCCGTGGCGATTTGCATCATTCTATCTTTCTCGTTCATTAGATGTAAACAAGGATAGAATGACAATGGCACGCTCCGCGAACGCACATTTAGAATGACTTATTTCTTGTAAAGTGTCGGTAACCTCACTTGATTTTTTGTACACATGCCCCTTATTACTGTATATTTAACATATATCAAATTTAGGTACCCATCTAATACTTGTTCTCACGAAAGGACTCCTTAAATTGATCTATATCAATCGTTGCATTTACTATACATTGTAATTTGCAACAATTAAAACTTAGCTCATCTGTAGAAATTGCAAATCGTTTCTGTGAGTTACGGGGTAAACATTTTAAGGTAACAGGTAAATGGCCACGAATGATTTTGACTTTGACATATGTTGTCAAGGTCACCCTCCTGAGTGATCTTTAAAAGGTTTTACCCGTTGTTCTTTACTAAAAATGATGAGAAGTCAGGGCAGTAGGGTCAGATCATTGTGCGTGAAATCAGTAGTAGATTTATTAATCCTCTTCAATACATTATTCCGAGAAAAATCCGGACGTTTCGGTTCTGTTTCGAATCATGTTCAGCAGTAACAAGAAAATTCTGTCACACGTCTTTCATGCCACGAGCGAGTTAACCGATTAGGATGTCAGAACTCTGGACCATTTGATCCAAATCTGTGAATGATTACAATTAGTTACAATTAGTTCTAAAAAGTATGTCAAATCTTTTAACACTCACCAAATGACCCGAAAGACGTGGAACAAGACGTTGTGTGTAACATGGATAATATGCGAGGAAACCAAACTGTTCCTGTCGCCGCGACAAGCAACGGTGAAATGACAATTTACAAAGCTTGTTATAGGTCAAGCCGACGGCGGGTTTGTACATAAGTAAGAGTGCTAAACCAAGGTACTTCGTAAACCAATAGCATGATTCGATGACGTCATCTTCGTGAACATATATTATAATTTATTGAGAATTTCGATATATGCGTGATGCAAGAACTCTGTGTCTCTTTACTAAAAACTTATTAACAAAAAAGTTTATTAAATTAAACACTTAATATTCATAACAAAAATAATTTGTTAAAACAGAGAATAGTTGGTATACTTACTGAAAAATATACATACCTATAATTTTATATTTTAAAAAGTATAAATACAAAGTATTCTCTGCTTTAACAATGGCAAAAGTATAAATTGTTGTTTTTCATTATGGTACGGTTCCACATGGGTTTGCAACTTTCCACGCGTCCCACGTATATGCGGAACGAGGTTTATAAGGAAAGTAATTTGCTAATATATGTGTGTACACGGAGAAAATTTTATAGTAAATATTACTATGGTGTCGCACTAGCTGCGGACCATCGAGGAATTTTAAGGTAAAATACTATAATTATTGTTTTAAAAACGATTAAATAACGTAATTTTTACCATAAACATAGTAATTTAACTTAAAATTCCTCGATGGTCCGCAGCTAGTGCGACACCATAGTAATATTTACTATAAATTTTTCTCCGTGTATAGACAGTACACATGTAGGCGGGTGGGAATGGACCTCGGTTTGCGTGGAAAGTTGTAAACCCCAACTGTACATACAATAATAGACCTCGTTTCGCCTTATAAGCAACGATGGGATGGGCTGGATTTCGCTTTGCGTAGAAAGTACAATGCTGTCCAGAGAACCATCCACCCCATCCCTGCTTACAGGGCGAAACGAAGTCTATCATTGTACAATTTTCAACTTTCCACGCGAACCGAGGTTCTTCACCTACCCCCGCCTACATGTGTACTGTCTATACGATATACACACATATCAGCAAATTACTTCTTTTAGCACTAACACAAACTGTTATATTTCTTAAACTTTTTTGCTAATAACTTCTTAATAAACAACGAGCGACGGTTAAAACCTTCTAAAGGTTACTCAAGATGGTGACCTCTGTAATATATGTCAAAGTCATTGGTCATTGGCGAGGGCTGTGTAAAGTAAACTTTCATCAATTTTATTTCCTCAACAAAAAGAAACAATAGTAATCTCGTATAAGCGCGAGACAATTTGTGCGGAATGTATCAAAATACAAATTAAAATTACTTGAGAACAGTCACCTTTGAGGTGATTTTTACACCCCGGTGTCGAAAAAATAAAGTTTCATGTCACAGTAATTTTATTTATTGATCGCGAATCTATACCTTTCATTCAAAGATTCCGAGACCCAAACCTACATAATAGAAAGCATTTGGAATCTGTACATTCATAATACACTGATGTATTGAAACTTGCTGGGGTGTAGAAATTAGGTGATCGTTTACTTTACAAAAGTTAATACAGTATAATAAAAGTTTATATTCGTAAATTTTGTTTATTGACTCCCCTCAGGGTTGCAAGGCGTTTTGTAGGGCGTTCCCAACCCTTTACTCAATACTACCCTTCTCCTCTCACTTTAACCCTTTGGACCAACGGCTTAACGTCTCTTTCCGAAAGACGGAGCCCAGTTTGCTTCGCACAGGAGCCTATCTTGCACAAAGAAGCGCAGCTTTCTGA
Source organism: Temnothorax longispinosus (assembly GCF_030848805.1). Classification (NCBI taxonomy): domain Eukaryota; kingdom Metazoa; phylum Arthropoda; class Insecta; order Hymenoptera; family Formicidae; genus Temnothorax; species Temnothorax longispinosus. Next base: position 7,715,253 of record NC_092366.1, on the reverse strand, counting down.
AAAACGTTCATGTTTACATGGCTCTAGTAGACTCGAAACTGGTTCCTCAGATTACGAGTCTGGCGCTCTACCACTAGACTACACTGCCGCCCTTAGTATAAGAGTTTATATTATAAATTTAAAATAATTATATTTTTGAACAAAATTATGAGTTATGAGTCTGTATAATATGTTGTTAGGACGATGGTAATTTGGTTCTAGAAGTTCTGTAGAGATGGCGGTTCGTTCACCGCAACGCGCGCGCTTAGGGGAGAGTGGGGTAATTGTAAACACGGGGTAAACGCGAACGATACTATTGTATTGTTAGAGTAGTGATATTTTCCGACTTCTCGTACTCGTACCACACTGAACGTATATCGGACTATCGCTGGGTGCGAGAAGTAGAAGAATATCACTGTTCTAATTTACAACAATAGTAATCGTTCGCATTTACCCCGTATTCACAATTACCCCACTCTCCCCTATATACTGTAACGATAAAGTATAGTTCTCTCTTATGTCTTGTCAAGTCGAGTCACGTAAATATATTGCACGTGTACATAATTTCTTTGAGCAATTATATTTGTGTTACCAAAAAAACAAGTCTCTATCCTTTCTTCCCTTGTTTCTTCCGAACGACTCGTGCTGAGAGTCTGGAAGTCTGGATACGGTTTTTTTTAGAGTTTTTCATAATAAGAGAGAACGATGGCTTCAATTGGGCCGACTTCCCGTATCACGTCTCTGACAGGGCCAGGTAATGATAGGCTCTGGAAGTTCCAGATTCAGAATCATCTTCGAGTAAAGAACGCTCTAAAGATCGCACTCGGCGAAGAAAAGAGGCCGGCTGGAACGGCAGAAGTTGTGAAGAAATGGGAAGAGGTGGATGCCTATTATGCAATATCGATCATCGGCGACACCGTGGACTCGGATATCGCGATCGATCTGACGGAATGCATTGACTCGGCTGAAATGTGGATCAAGATCGCAAGGAAGTGTGACGATCAGACCGGTGAAACGATTGGATCGTTGATCGACGCTGTTCAGTATCTCACGATGGGCGATATGTTCATAGACGAGTACGTAAAGGATGCTAAGAATAAGATTACGAAGCTCAAGGCCGCAGACGAGATGATTACAGATAGTATGTTGCAGCGCAAGTATTACCTGGCGTGCCAGAAACGTATAAGTTTTACAAAGTCACGTGAGACAATAAAAAGGAAGAGGAGAAGACACTTGAATCTCTATGGCGCGGACTTCTGAGAGCCGACGAACGGGAACAGAAAACCGGAACTAATTCAGCGTTTGCTGCCAAGGGTGGCAAGGATAAACAGCAAAAGGATCAGACGAAGATGTCTAAATCGAAAAGCCAAAAAAAGAAGGGATCGAAAGGCTGTTTTTTATGTGGTAAGACTGGACATTTTAAGGCTGAATGTCCCCAGCTCAAGAAAGAATGAAAAGGAACGGGTGGCGATAAAGCCATATTCGTGTGTCAGGCGGAAGCTTGTGTGAGCGAATCGGACGGGTGGATAGCAGATAGTGGCACGAGCTTTCATATGGTCAATGATCGGAGTCTATTCTGCAAGCTCGAAGAAAGCAGGGGCGGCGAATCTATCAAACTAGCGGACGACAACAAGGTTGTCTCGAAGGGCATTGGCAAGGTTAAGGTCGAGGTATGGCTCAGTGGGAGATGGAAAGAAGTCACTATCAAAGAAGTTCGATGCCTAGTTTAAAAAGGAACCTTTTTGCTTTCAATCCAACCAGACATGGGCACAAAGTGATCACGATCAAGAACGAGATCAAGGTAATGTATAAGGGCCAAGTTAGTGCGTTAGGTATCTGGGACGGAAGTCTCTATCGAATGAAGTTTCGTTCGAAACGGTCTCAAGCTTATACATTGACAATAATTTCGTTACAACTTTTACATAATGAGAAGATGCATGGGCTATGCGAGCGCAGAATTGCTGAGGAAAATGATCAAAAACAAGGCTGTAACCATCGAACTGAGCGACGTTGAAGAGTTCGAGTGCGAGGCTTGTGAGTACGGGAAACAAACAAGAAGATCTTTTCCATCGGCTACACCCAGATTGGCTACCTCTACTTTCCAGGGAAAATAATGGTCGGAGAGCTTGTACATACAGATGTGAGCGGCCCACACAAGGTAACCTATAACGGAGCACGGTGGTTTATGGTACTTAAAGATGAGAAAGTAAATACCGAATGGTGCATATTTCAAGAAGCAAAGAAGAGGCTGTGAGTAAGGTGCTCGAATACTGCGCTTACGTCAAAATACAGCTTGGGAGGAATGTCAAGGTTGTCAAATGTGACAACGGTCGAGAGTACGTTAACGAGAAGTTGAAGAATGCTCTGGCCAAGAATGGGACTGTGTTAGAATTGACGGCGCCTTACAATCCCGAGCAAAACGGCAAAGCCGAACGCGAGATCCGTACGTTGACAGAGACAGCTAGGTCAATGCTACATGGACGTGGATTGCCAAGGATACTTTGGGGCGAAGCGGTACAAACGGCAGCGTATCTCAGAAACATGATTTGCACATCCAAAAGCGGAAATCAAACACCTTTCAAACTTTGGTTCAACAAGAAGCCCGACTTGTCGAAGCTGGAAGTATTCGGTTCGGATTGTTATGAGAATATTCCGAAGATCAAGCGCCGAAAATGGGATAAAAGGGCTGAGAAACGAATCTTCGTTGGATATTAAGGCAGCAATAACTATATCTGTATCTGTATCTATGATCCCATTAGACGGAAAGTGAGAGTCGCGGCAACGGTAACGCTTAGTAACAAGGAAGGTAATTTCCGTTTTTTAAAGGTAACACCGGTCACAGAAGTAGATGAAAGCGAAGGCGAGCTCACGGAAAATTCTAGCGAGGCAGGCGAGGCAGAAGAAACTGCTGGACAAGACAAAACAGCGGAAAACCAGTCCTCGGCCACACCTAGAAGAATCACACGCGAAGATCTAGTGAAGCTTCGAGATCGGAACACGCTAAAGCAACCGGAGAGGTATGTGCAAGCTTGTATCAGTGGTCGAGCCGGCAAGTTATGCCGAAGCTATTAAAGAACCGGACGCCGATAAGTGGGAGCAAGCCATCACTGAAGAAATTGAAGCCCACAAGAAGAACATGACATGAAAGATCGAGGGAAAACCGGCAGATATCGTAAACCCATATCCTGCAAAGGGGTATTTAAGGTGAAGCAGACACCAGGAGAAGAAGATCGTTACAAAGCCAGGCTGGTAGTCAGAGGCTTTACACAGCGAGCAGGTGTCGATTACGAGGAGACCTTTGCTCCGGTTGTGCGCTACGAGAGCGTACGTGCACTATTGGCGAAGGTGGCGGTCGAGAATCTTGAAATGAAGCAATTTGATGTAAAAACGGCGTTTCTACACAGAGAACTAAAACAGAATATCGGGATCGAACTACCAGAAGGTCCATGGCCGAAAAACGAGAGGATTGTGAAACTGGTAAAGAGCTTATACGGCTTGAAGTAGTTGCCGTACTGTTGAAACAAAACGTTCGATAATTTTCTCACAGCTACAAGTTCGAAAAATCTCCGGCGGACAATTGCATCTACATAGGCAAGAAAGATGACGAGTGGATTTACTTGGCACTTTACGTAGATGATGGGTTAGTCATGAGCACCTCTCTAAAAGTATTAAAGCAGTTCTTACAAGAACTAAAGGCCAAGTTTGAAGTCAAAGTAAACGAACCGCAGTACTTCGTTAGACTAAATTTTTAAATGCCAATTATCTCTATTTTATAATACAATTTTCTATTCTGAACTCTCTTAATTACTCTTTATTTCATCAACATTTACGTAAGAATTGAAGAAAACTGCGGTAAAAACAGTAATTATACTTCTGACATACATTAAATATCAGTACATTTCCATAACTGCAGTATAGGCATCAAATAAGTAGGTATTTGATTAACAAATCACAGTTTTATTTATTAATTTTATAAATGTGCATAAGACGTTAGTTATTTCAGTGAAAAGAAGATGCAAATACTTATCGGAAAGATGCCAACACTGTAAAATAGGACATTGACGTCTGCAGTATCTAAAAAAATAAGAGATATTATAAAACTTACAATACTTAATTAAATGTAACATTATATATACATATAAATAAGATATTAATTAATTAATTGACTAATTGATTAAATTTTTGTTTTATTATTTGTACCGTACAAAAGTTCTCCAGCGACATTACGAATAGTTTTCCAGCCATTAGCTTGCACGGTATACGACTTCTTATCAAGATCAGTACAATGTTCTTCTGTATCTGGACAGGCATATTATACCAGAAGCATGAATACCTGCAATCTGACACTTTTAATATCCGATGCGTCCGCAACAATTGCGCTCCGATCACTCACGTTGATTCGTGAACGTTCGAGCTTTGGTCCAGCAGATATTGCGCCAATAAGCTAAGAAAAAACAAGTGAATCAGTTGGCCACATATGAACATAACGCATGTCGCCATCCCGTCCCATTGGAATGGGGCAAACCTGCTCACTAACTAAAAAAGAAAAGAAAGAGAAGTGAGGTGTTCGATCGCTGTAATTTCCATCTTTATTCAGACTTACTTGAACTGCAGAGATACTTATGATGATTAGGTTTAAGCCTAATATGACGAGGAAACACCACGTATAAATGCAGTGCAATAGTTGCACACAACTGATTAACAAAGAGATCGTTTAAGATATATTTAAGAAATTTAAAGTAACGTCGTATCAAAAATATATTTTATACAATATTATATTTTAATTCCATCGAGATTATGATTGTATACAGTGTTTCTTATTAAATGTGTTTTACTTCAGCTCAAATCTTTAATCAATTTTTTTCTCTCTACGGAGATACGTTTAGCAAGGAACGTCCTGTATATTAATATATATATATATATATATATTTTATTTTACCAACTGTATTGCTCTTTGATGATTAATGACGCATTCTCTCATGACAGCAGCTTGCTCTTTTAATCTTAGTTGTCGATCTTCATATTTTACGTAGCATTCAACATTATAATTATGATTCTCGAGAGATTGCATGATGTGTTTTTTTATCGAATCGGCAACGTGCTCCAATTTGTGTCTGCAGGTCAAACAATTATTTCATCTTTCATGCGTGGATATTCTACAGAGTGTAATGTCTGGTAATTACCGTTAGATGAGCTTAGTATTTCCTTAAATAACATTTTTTTTCTTTACAATTGCTTAAAACTTCGATCAAATTTTTGGTCTTGTGAGAGAATAAAGCTTATTTTTTTATTAAAATTAATTTTTAATTTTTTAAAATTATTTTAATTTTTTAAAATTATTTTAGAGGACAATTTAATATCTTCATCGAGCTATAGCTGTCTCTGATTATTGTGAATTGTCGGTTGCGGAGTAAAATGCGGAATCTATAGCCGTTTTCACTTACAATTAGTTGCAAACAAATAGAGTTACTTATATCTCTGACGCTTACCTTACTATCGCAAACAGGCAGCAACTGTGAACGGTAAGCGTAACGTACATCAGATCGGGGCCAATGATATTTAATACAGTCGCTGTTGATGTCGTACTACTGTGCAGCCACAACCATAGCCAGTGGGTCTGAACGTCAATCCCGTAATCGAGGTCGTAGGCTAAGCTTCTCACGCGCGTGCCGTTGTGGGGTAAGATGATGTCCAGTATCGGCGAGATCATCGATGTCATGATAAAGCACACGAGTGCGTTACACAACATAGCTGAAAAGGCAGGTATAACAATATACATAGGTACACGCTCGTTACGCCCGGCGCGACGCGACAACCCTTCATACTTGAGTAAATGATGCACAACGTTCTCCCCTTCGACGTATAATTCACTAAAATCTCATACTCCTTCGCCGTCGGATTTATTTTCCAGTCCATTTCGATCTGCCGCAGTAACTCTTTCACCTGAAAACGGCATTTCGTGAAGAGACGCGCGGATGTCTGTTAAGTTAGCACCCCCTCCACAAAAAATCGGAATAACACATATACAGAAATTAAGTGCTCTTTATGTGCTAATTATGTGCTCTATTCACGATTTTTGTGCTCGAGCGGTTTTGCGGGAAATCGCAATTAAAAGTGTGGTGCTGCTGGCTTAACGTAAGCTAGCACCCCCACTCATTAAAATTACATGTAAAATAAAAAACTCAATATGCTAGAATTATGTGCTTTTTATGTGCTTTCAAATGCCTCAAACAAAATTAGTCTATCTGTAATAGTTTAAAAGATATACGCAAAAAAGATCTATATACTACTGATATAAGAGTAAAGTATCATTTAAAATACAAAAAACGAAATAATTCTTGTTTTAAAATGTTTCTCGATTAATGTGTTCTCGAAATATGCACAATGAAATTTTCGTGCTAATCCTCTTCCACCGACCCGAACGTGAGCACCCCATACGTACAAGAATAAAGTACCAGTTAAAATATAGATAGCAAATTGGTTTTAGTCTTAAAATGTTCCTTAATTTATGTGCTTTTAAAATATGTAGAATAAAAGTTTTGTGCTTATCCCCTTCAGCCGACAAACCTCCTTGAAAGTGAGCACCCCATACGTACAAGAGTACGTATAAAGCACATAAATTAAGCACATAATTAGCACATAAAGAGCACTTAATTTCTGTATATGTGTTATTCCGATTTTTTGTGAAGGGGGGGTGCTAACTTAACAGACATGACGCGCAGCTTTAATCGAGAATAATGTATTTGCGTGAATTTCATTCTTGCTCCGCGCCACGATCAAACGACTTTAAAGATAACGTGCAAAATGATAACGTCGTAATTAGTAACCTGCGATTCACAACGTACGCTGGTCACTACTTTAGTTATGCTCGCTAAAATAGCCACGATAGGAGGTATACACATGCACACGGCGTCTATGTCCTTTCCCCACACGTCGTACAATCTTTTCACCTATACATCAAAAATACAAACGATAAATTCGAGTATTTTTTTATTCCAGAAGTTGACACTGTCTACTACCGTGAAATTAACTTGCGCGGAATTTCGGCAACCTTCCTCAGTATGCATTAAAATACTTTTTAATACGAAATGCTTCCTTTACCTGAGGCGGAAAAAATGTGAACATTACGAACATGTTGACCGATTGGATGATCTTTTTTCTAAGCTGCGACTGATATGGCCATATACCGACCATCGACGCAAACAGTTTAGTTATATTATAATAGCGCGTGTCGAACAACGCATTCATGTTAATCCGCCAACGTACTAGAAATTTGTGGGGGAAGAATTGTACGAAGGGGGACGATGCTTCGACGAGAGGGAGGAACGGAGCTGTCAGTTGCACAGACAAATCAATAGACAATACGTATTTGTTCCCGTCGCGTCACGTTGACAAGCTGTACTTAACGAAATTACATGATCCAAAATATGAATTTTTCACGCTCCAGCAAGGTAAAAAAAGAGAAAAGAGACGCGAGTAAAAAATATATAGACAGAGTAGACATGTCTAACAGGGTGAAAGACCGTATTACTGACAGGGTCCATATTACTGTCAATCAAAATAAAAATACTTTTTAAAATATGAAAACTATATCTTATATTATTTTATTAATTTTTAATAAAATTTTTAAAAAATCTAATTATTATTATAACAATAAACTGAAACTAAAAGCCAATCCACTAATTAAAAAAAAAACTTAAAGTTCGAGAAACTCATTTTTCTGCTGAGTTACGTTCATTTTTATTAGTAGAGTAGATGTAAGTAGCTGCAAAGATTACCGATTATAGGCAAAATTTGAACAGTAAGTCTCACGGCAACACATTTTCCTGATAAAATAATGTTGTAATTAAAGAAAAAAAATATATGGAATAAATTATTAATTTTTATAATATAATTATTCATGTCAGTAATATGTTCACTTTTTCGTGTTTTTCCTAATATTGTCAACAATATTATAAACATAAATCATGAAATGAACATAATACTAGCAGCTTGGTGAATGACAGATAATAACCTCTATACTTCTATGTCGACTTTGTTTTGTTAGAGCGTGAACTCAGATTATCGGGATACCTATACCTATTATATTCTTACATACTATATAGATACCTATTCTCAAAATTTACTTAACACAACTGTTGAGGTTAATGTAAGTAAAATTATTATTTAATCATAATATTATTCTAAAATATTAAAATATTATTCTAACATATAATATTAAATTTATTTATGACTTTTGCTTGTAGTGCTAATGTAATTAAGAAGAAAGTAAAGAAAAATGAGTAAACAAAAAAGATGCTTATACAGCACAAATAATGTAAAAAAACATTATCTGCAATAAATGTAAGGATAAGTGTATACTACTTATTACCTTAAATTTTAACATAAACTATCTGAGTGAAACAAATACCTATTCCCTCCGTTGTGCAAACCTTCGGCCGGCAGCAGTCGGGAATAAAAAGTTTAGTTAGAAAAACTGCCAGTAATGTGTTCATCTAGTTGCCAGAATTAGGAACACACGATTTAGAGGTTACCAGTATTATATATATAAACTTATATATATAGATAGGTGCAATTAAGCTTGGGTCATTATTATATTAATTAAAAATTAAGAATCAGTTTTATTTAAACTTCCTTATATTATTTTTAAAGTTTATAATTGGAGCAATCAGAAAAAAATATTTTAAAAAGATAAAGTATTATTGCTTGTATATATATATTAAATTAAATGTTACTGAATGCTTAATATGCCAGTAATACGGTCTTTCACCCTATGTATAAATTAATTCTGAGAAATTTAAGGAAGAAATATTAATTCTGGAGAGGCCACGCGTAGTTCAGTTTTCGATATAAGAGAGCAGATTACGCAATATGCGGCGGATAAAGTGTATTAAAAGTCTGTTAGTCACTTCTCTTATCATTTATGTCAATTTCTTTCATATTTTAAAAGATCAAAATATAGATGTTGCGCACATTAGAATTTTTTGCAGGATTTTTAACGAATATATGTCTCACGCGTAAAAATGTATCGATCGAATGACTCGGTCTTCAATGATTCAATGTCCTAGTTTATGGATTAAATAAAATATATTTTTCAAACTGCACTATGTACATATATACAGTACAATAAATTACCTTTTTCAAAAGAAGGTAAGAAAGGTTCCAAGTACACGCGCAATGTATATTGTGTAAATCCAAAAATCCTAAATGGTAGTAGCTTTATTTCTCCCTAACAAAATAATTCACAAAATTGCGTTACTTAACTCAACCCAAGTGATACGTATTTCAAAAAAAGATGTGGAATCTTTAAATTGCGCCAATTGCAAAGAGAATATATATATATTGCTTTGAAAAATAATTATTGCGCAACTACTTTTAAAAAATAAAACTCAAGTGGTACGTATCTTTGTATTCCTATTCAAGGGTCTTCTCATTCAACCCAAGCTTTAATTCTTTTTAATAAAATTATAATATTACAAAGAATCATTTTAATCACAAAGAATTAAAGAGATAACAGTACAAAATAAAAATATTTAATTAAAATAAAATAAATAAATTTTTCTTGTAAAAAAACTTGGCGCTGCTAGACCTTGAAATAAAGTACCAAAATTTTGATTGAATTTTTAATAAAGCACAAAATTCTTGATAGAATAAAAAAGCAATAAACATAATTTAGGGAAGTATGCAGTTGAAGTAAAAAAGCTGCGCCAAGTTTTTTTACAAGAAAAATTTATTTATTTTATTTCAATTAAGAAGGTTCGGTTGCTTCATCGGGGGGAGTAGTGGGGTTCTGGCAACAGCGTACTAGCGTTTGAAGTAGTGGGAGTGAAGGGGATTGCTCTGATTGGTCGCCGCGTGTATAGTGCGTGCTGCTGCTCACGACCGTGACAGTCTAGCAGACGAAAAATCAAGCAATTTATGTTTTAATAATTAATTAAATATTAAATATTAAATTAATTAAATATTAATTAAATATTAAATAACCTTCCCCCTTCTTTCACTAATTTATTTGTAAATTATTAAGTTATATGTGCATATTTTTTCTTTATTATTTGCATTTTTTCTTGCACTTATTTTATTCTGAAGGTGTGCAATATGTCATTTTCCATAAGAACCTATGTTAAAAAGTACAATTTTTACAGTAGATTTTTTTTTAAACGGGACGGTGAAAAATTTCCCCAAAAATTTACATAATTCTATTTTGCATTCCAGAACAACATTAAAATTTCATGAAACTGGCTGCATTTTTTTGTAGCGACGGAACCTTCTTAAATATTTTTATTTTGTACTGTTCAGTAAATTTTGAATCAGCGCGCAGCGCACTCTAGTGTGGCACTTATTGGGTGCGTTCGGTTCGGACGCTCACGCGCTGTAAGCGCTCACGCTTATAAGCGCTGTTTTCAATCGTTCGATTTGGTATCTGAGCGCTTACACAATAGTAAGAAATGTCGTTCGTTTTGGCAATGTAAGCGACTATGAGCACGTCAAAATGGCAGATAATAGGTTATTGTGTGTTATATTTGCACAAATAATAACATAATTAGAATTATTATTCGATGAGAAAGAATATTTAATTTTTAAAATAAATCCTTTTTTTTAGAATAAACCGAGCAACATTTAATTTTATTCTACAAATTTTAAAACCTAAAATTACTAAGATCAAAATTAGGACGTAAAACAATATTACCTAAAAAACAATTATTTATCGCTATATGAAAAATGGTCACCCCGGATTCACATCGGTATGTTATTAATATTATTATTACACATTGTTGTTTCAATTTTTAAATCAAATAAAGGGAAGTGAAAGAGGCAATGCCACGCGCGGTAATTAATGCGCAATTAAAATAAGTCAATAATAAAATATATATATTAGTTAATACAAATTCGGACGTTTCGACACTTTTTGTGTCATATCTTCAGCGTAAAAATAAAAATAATACATAAAAATTTCAGTCGATAAATTAAGACGATAAATTATAGTCAATTGCGATAAAATGAGTCAATCAGTAGAAAAGCGCAGTCAAATCAATAAAATAAAGTTCATACGAATGTTTGGTAGTCTGTCAGTTTTCTAAACCGTGAATCGGAGTCGCAATATGTTAAAAAACGCAATGTATCAGTATTAAAATTACAATCACAAATTCTTACTTACGGAGCATTACAGACCAGTAAGTCGCAGTGTTAAAATGTACTTTTTAATAAGAAGCGACCCCCGACTAAAACCTTCTGAAGGTCACTCAGGAGGGTGACCTTGACAACATATGTCAAGGTCAAGGCCATCGGAGGTGGGTCCCCTAAACAGGATGTTTACCATTGATTTGACTGCGCTTTTCTACTGATTGACTCATTTTATCGCGATTGACTGTTTATTGTTTGAAATTTTCATGTATTATTTTCATTTTTACGCTGAAAATGACACAAAAAAGTGTTGAAACGTCCGAATTTGTATTAACTAATATATTTTATTATTGACTTATTTTGATTGCGCATTAATTACCGCGCGTGGCTCTGATTGCCTCTCTCACTTCCCTTTATTTGATTTATTCAGGAGAGCCTATATTTTGTTTATTCAATTTTTAATTTATATTTGTGTATGCATATAATTTTTCCTTGCTTAATATTTAAATTATAAACAGATCCATTTGTGAGAAATTCAATGTAGGGAAAGCCACTGCGTTAAATGCTGGAAATTGGAATATCGTTACAATTTTTTCGTCTATAATTCGATTCGACGACATGTTTATTGATATGCAATTTGCTAACAATGCGTTCCGAAATGAACGTAAACGCTTACGCTTGATCACGCTCACACTGCCCTACCTTGCAGAAATAAGCGTTTGTCAGCAGAAGTTATGACGTCAACGATGACGTCATTAGTCGATCCGTAAGCGCTTACAACGCCAAAACGAACGACGTGAGTAACGCTCATAAGCGCTTTACAGCGCGTGAGCGTCCAAACCGAACGCACCCATTATGTTTGAGAACCATTCCTAAACAAGCAAGATGGCCACGACCGTGATACAAGGCGAACGTCGTTGTACGATTCTCTCAATAAAAGTGAAATCCAGTGAATTTACAGTCCACTAATCATTCTCGTAACCAACATGCAAGGTATCGAAGTGAGCGGTTTAGAAGAAGTAGATAAGTCCGCGGAAACCTACAAGGCGTGCAAATTGAAAACTGCAATACGAAACTTAAGGTATCATTCTTACTACGATGAAAAGTGGCAAGATGTCAAATTGTACGGAAACTTATCTAATGATAACGTAATCATTGGTGGCCTTGAGGTTACATCTCAGATATTCGGAGAAGTGTTTAATTTCTCGGAAGGTTTTTTGCCCTGGGCACAATGCGACGGCGTTTTGGGGATGGGTTATTCCGACTTATCTGAATTTGAAGTGCCTTCTGTCTTCCAAAACATGATTGATAAACATGTGGTGTCCCAACCAATTTTTAGCTTCTATCTAAATCGAAATCTCACGGACGTGTTCGGCGATGAACTGATATTGGGTGGCACCGATCCTTCCCATTACGAGGGCGAGTTTACGTATGTTAATGTTACTAAAAAAAAATACTGGCAAATTACTATGGATAAGTTTCAAATAAAAAATTACACCTCTTGCTCGGAAGGCTGTAAAGCTATCGTCGACACGGGTTACCCTAGGATAGCTGGACCACCGCAGACTATCGAAATTATTTACAGAGAAATCGGTGTTGTTAATGATACGGTGCCATGCGACGATGATTATAGGCAAACTAAAAGGCAAACTAAAAAGCCTCTGCACAATATTAAATCTTTCAAACAAAATATATATTTAAAAACAATTGAAAATTTATGATGAAAAGCGCAGATCATTATTAGCTCTAGCAAAATAAAACGATACAGGGTTTAAGAGCCCGAGCACATAGAAAAATGTGAGCAGTAAGCAAATCAGCAGTCTTATATTGTATGTTATTCCGTTACACCCCATTAATATTACCAGAATATTACTAGTTATACTAACATTGATACAAGCGTGTTACGTAACAATTACACAATTTTTGTTACATAACTGTAACGCAAAAAAAATGTATAACAGTTATATTATCTGCATATAACGAATGTTAAATTGCATGTTACTTCCATGTTATGTAGCCCTTATATATCACAAGAATAACATTGTGATATTACATGTAACTTCCATGTTACATTGCCGTTGTAAAATGTGTTCACTGGGTGCGTACCAGCTCACTTGTCACGACATCTCCTCAAGAAGGGAACTTTCTGCCTCGAGCTCTGCAGGAATAGAATCTTCTTATCTCAATAAATGGTGAAGATGGCTCGAAAGAAGAACCGAAACGTTCATCACATCTGAATACACGGTTTTTTTCTTTTTTATTTGGGCACCATGTTCCGTGCCTGACTCGCATTCGCTGTTTTAAATCGTCGACACTTTCACGAGTCTAATTATATTATTGAATAATTAAGACAACCCTGGTAAAAAAATTCTCATAATCTTAATAATAAACTGAGTGGATTAGGTCTACAACGGACACCACATAAAAAAAACGCGCCACTAACTCTACCGTAAGGTAGTGAGGAAACGAGTTTAAAAGTACACTACAGCCTTTGAGAAGTGAGATACGGCGAGATAGAGTCGCTAAAACCGTTTGTTACAAAAAGTATTTTACTCCTCCCGGCTTTAGCGCCAAAACTATTGGTCGCAGGAAAAAAACCTATACTCTTTTTTTTGTAGAGAATTTAATTCCCTACAATATTGTATTAAACTATTTTAGCCTAAGTTTAATGGAAATCAAGATATTCGCAAAAAACCGATTATTCACCTCTTTCTTCCAAGATGGCGGCCGAAGCACACCACGGGGAAGGTCGGAAACTTAGTATGTCATTACTGACACCCAAACAAAGCGATTAAAATTTTTTTCAGCTTTGTCCGAATTAGTCGATTATTTTGCCATTTTTAACGACGTGCCGACTGGACTATTAGTGCAATCAAAGCGCTCTGGTGGCATGGTCCATGTTTTCTATTGAAGGAAGATCGCGAATGGCCAATGCTCGAAGCTAACACATTAGAAGTTAAAAGGATGATTTGTACTTTAAGCTCAACAGATTCGTCTATTTTTAAGTTTACTGCGAATTTAAATTACCTTATACGTATCATTATTGCAAACGCTTCATAGATAATTGTAAACGTCGCGATAAACATAGATTAGGTATTCTTACAGTTGTGGAATTAACAGAAACTTTACATATAATTGCAAAGCTAGCTCAAGCGCACATTCCTTTTCGAATGAAATTCCAGATGCTTAAAACTCACTCAGTCCCTTCATAGATGATAAGGGTCTTATATGCGTAGGTGGGAGACTAAAGAACTCAGAGTTTAATACTGATAACAAACATCTTGTAGTCTTAAGGTGCCAATTCATGGGACGCTGAAAAACAGCGTTGAGCGACGTCACGTGACATCACTATGATGCCAGCGTCAAGAAAGAGAAGTTGGATTTTTCCAACTTCAAGCGTCAAAGCCAAAGCAGCGCGAAGACGCCGAAATTTTGACGCTGTTTTCCTTTTCATGAATTTCAATTGACGCCGGCGTCAATTGTGGTCATGCGACCTTCTTGCCGCTGAAAATGAGCGTCGAGCGTCAGCATGAAAAGGCACCTTTTCCTCTGAACATCAATTTACTAAATTATTTTTCACGAGTGAGCATTTACGGCTACTTCATGCCGGACCGCAATTGCTTCTATTTTCTATGCGTGAACGTTTTTGGCCGATCGGAGGCAGAAACTTAGCTAGAAAAACTGTACGTAGTTGTGTTAAATATTTTAGAAATAACCCACAACATATCGAAACACCGATGGGTGAGTTGCCCAAATTTCGTGTAACTCTAACTGCACTTTTTTATACTGCAGGCGTCGATTACGCTAGACCTTTCTTAATAAAAAATCGAAAAGGTAGAGGTAGTAAGACAAGTAAGGCTTTTTTATGTCTGTTTATTTGCTTCGCGACAAAAGCGGTGCATCTGGAGTTGGTGTCCGATCTGACATTCGAGGCCTTTATAGCTGCCTAAATTGAGACGTTTTTCCTCTCGGCGAGGAAAGCCAGCACACATATATTCCGATAACGGAACTAATTTCGTCGGTGCTAATAGAGAGCTAAAGAGTCTTGCACAATTCTTAACAGGTAGCGAAAACCGTAGCGAAAAACATAGAAAGAGTATTCGGTGAAATAGGTATCACGTGGCATTTTATTCCTGCTCATTCCCCGCATTTCGGTGGCTTATGGGAAGCTGGAGTAAAGTCTACAAAACATCATTTACGACGAATAGCAGGTAACTCGGTTTTAACGTTTGAAGAGTTTTATACCTTCCTTACGCAAATTGAAGTTTTGTTGAACTCTCAACTATTAATTCCAATGTCCTCAGACCCGAACGATTTAACTCCTATTACACCTGCTCACTTCTTGATGGGTCGAACACTTACATCTGTGGCAGACCCGACACTAAAGGTCACTTTGACCAAGCTCTGATTAACTTAATCATTGATTAGTCCATTGGAAATGACCAATTGCATTTGCTCATGAACCAGATTGGTCATTTCTAATGGACTAATCAACAATTAACTTAATCGGAGCTTGGTCGAAGTGGCCCTAATGCATCTTCCTGCAAATAATAAAGTAAGTTTTAAGTTACAAATATTTTTTAAATAAAATTTCATTCTTCACATAAACGTCAGATTAAATGTTTTATGATAAACTCATACGTTGATATTAACCTGAAATGTAAAGAAGAAAATATTCAGCATGAATTTATTTTATAACACAGTTTTTAAACTTTTCGCCGATTTAATTGAAATTTGCGTTATTACCGCGCAGCTTACAAAATAAAGTAATTCTCTAACGAAATAAGTGTCGGATAATTCAAGTAACAGCGAATCGCATTATATACAAGATATTCCGTATCTATTCTATATAAATCCTATAAAATGTTATAAGATAAGTGTTGATTGACGCTCGGTGTTTATTTTCTTTAAATTTGTTGTTCAATGCTTTTTTTATTAACGGTACTTTTCCATAAATATACCTTGGTGAGCGAACTTAATATTCTGATGGGGTATAAAAAACCTTGCCGCCTAGCTGAATGATATACGATCCGCAACCGATTTTCCGCGTCTCGCGTCGTGTTCAGAAGTGCCGTATCGGATTAAAAAACTTTTTTTAAAGCGTCCATTTAATCGATATCTTTGTTCGAGGCCAAAGCTCATTCAAGAAACTGAGTATCTTATCATAAGCTTTGTAAACGGGAGTGCCATTCATCAGTGTCGAGCGATAAACTTTTACTGATAATTAATTTAAACGTATTCATAATTATCTGCAAGTGCAACTTAAAAATAAAATCTGACAATCTGAAAAGAGGAGGTCTGTTAAGGTAGTCCTGTCCTTTCGCAGCACCTAGTCAAGTAACAGTCCGTCATGAGGTAATTGAAAACAAACATATTGCAACATCCCAATAATTATAAAAGTGTGCAAGTAGAAACTTGCACATTGCTTCCTTATAGTTTTTAAGTGTGCAAGTAGAAAGTTGCACATTGCTTTTTCATAGTTTTTAAGTGTGCAAGTAGAAAGCTGCACATTGCTTACTTATAGTTTTTAAGTGTGCAAGTAGAAACCTTCGCTCACAAAGCTCCTCTATAAGGAAGCTTGTATTTTATTTGATGCATAATTATTTGTATTTATTTGTTTTGGCTTCCTCATAGAGGAAGCTTTGTGAGCGAAGGTTTCTACTTGCACACTTAAAAACTATAAGTAAACAATGTGCAGGTTACTACTTGCACACTTAAAAACTATTTATAAGGAAGCAATGTACCGTGCAAGTTTCTACTTGCACACTTTTTTTATTGTAATAAGCTTTATTGCAGCTAATATCTGTTATACTAATATCTGTTCGCGTATAAAGCTGAATCTAATCAACCAAATCTTAAAGAACTATATATGAAAATAGGGGTAAAAAAGACTGAAGAATATAATAAAAGCTGGATCTAATCAATCAAATCTTAAAGAATTATATATGAAATAGAAGTACAAAAGACTGAAAAATATAATAAAATTAGAAATAGATCAATATTTCCAAATTTGCGGAAGTTAGAACAACCACAAACATTTCTACCAAAATTCTAAATTTCATTAAAAAAGAACCGCTTTTTTACCGATCATCGCCAAATTCAATCCCAACCTTCCTTATATGATACTCTATCGATTAAAAAAACAAAAATACATCCCAATATCTAAAAAATTACGGAAGTTATATTATAAACAAAAAAAAGGATACACACACACACATACATATACGTACACACATTTTGTTCAAAAGTGATTTTTCGACGTTTTAGAACATAAGGAACACATTGGCATCGAAAACTCAAAAAACAATCTTTTCTTTGGTTTCTTCTACCCTTATTTCATATATAATTTTCTTTTAAATTTCTTGATTAAACCAACTTTATACGCGATTAAAGGTCCAATACGAAGTTTATGAAAACAAAGCTATGAGGAAGCAAAATTAGAAACAGCCCTATATCT
>NC_092366.1:7628433-7697196 GCF_030848805.1 Temnothorax longispinosus | reverse complement strand
TTTGCGGAAGTTAGAACAACCACAAACATTTCTACCAAAATTCTAAATTTTATTTAAAAAAAACCGCTTTACCGATTATCGCCAAATTCAATCCCAACCTTCCTTACATGATACTCTAGCGATTAAAAAAAAAGCATCATCCCAATATCTAAAAAATTACGGAAGTTATACCATAAACAAAAAAAAAAGGATACACACACACACACACACACACATACATACAGACATTTTGTTCAAAAGTGATTTTTCGACGTTTTAGAACATTCTAAACATTTTTCCAAAGATAACTCGAAAAAAATTTTTTTCACGAAAACAAAGCTTCCTCTATGAGGAAGCAATAATATAAAATATGATTTTACACGCACGATTTAATCGTATTTAATTATTATTTACTAATTAAAAAAATATCACAATAGTAGTGCGGTTGGACTCGATTTAGGTTAGACCTAATTGTTACTTGACTAGTATAGGTGCTGCGAAAGGACTACCTTAAGTAAGGCATCTTGCGTTGGCGGAACAACTCTAAAGTAAGTAATTTATCATTTTTATATTATTAATTTATTGAAATAATTTAAACAAGAGTTAGAAAAAAAGGATTTTATATATAAAATCCTAAGAAAAACTTGTACTTTACAGAATAAAGTCTTGTTAAAAAATTATATAATTATATTTTATCAAATTTTTACTCAAAGAACAAATATAAAATTCGGTGTAAATAATTATTTTTCGAAATATCAATTTCTTTTAAGCGTTGCTATAATTTGAATCGTATGTTTTATAGAATTAATGTAATCAACGTGTAGCCGTTAACTTCGTTGCCTACGTGTCGGTCGATGAGTGACAAAGTTAAAAAATTTATTTTATATTGAGGTAGCAAATCCATGAAACAAAATGTAAAATATACTATATATCTTATGTATTTGCATCTAGATATAATAATATAGAAGAAGCAACATGTGAAAAAGAATGATACGAAAGAAGTATTAATATTTGTTACTGTGTAACATATAGGTACGGTGTTTCATTTTTCCTTCTATCTTTTTTTTTCTTTAAAATATATATTTATGATAAGATTTACATTTTTGTATTTTATTGTCATTCTATCCAAGAAAAAATATCCAAGAAATAAATGAGATATACGGTGCAATAAAACAAAGCTTGAAGATTCTTGTAATATTACAAAATTATAAAAAAAAAGATAATTTTGTAATAATATCATGCATTTTTTGTAATGTCAAGCATCTCATAAACAGTATCTATATATTTTTTTCCGACATATTACACGATTGCAACTCAGCATGATTGTAAATAATTAATGCTATATACAAATCTATATATTAAGTGAAACAATCCAACCACTACCCTCATCGTCTTTTATAATATAATTAGAGAGACTGAATCTTGAGACTGACCTCCGTGTGCAAAATAGCCTTTCGAGGAAGAGGAAAGCAAGAAGGATTATAATCGTATCTCAAAGAATAATGTGATGGACCGGTTCTAGTATCGCCGCGCGCCGTCGCAAATGACAGTAAGGTGATTGCGTGTACGCAGCGACGCGCTTGTACATACGCAAAAAAATATAGAAAAACAAACGCTATGTATCAGCCGATTCATATATCGCCATCGCGCGCCGCAAAATAAATATACGCCAAATGTTCTTCTTCCTACTTCAAATCAATTATTATACGTGCCGCGACCTCTCTTTTCGATAAACGAGCACAAGTGCCATGCTACTCGATACGGCGATCCGGAGGAGGCACGGAGGCATTCCCGCTGCCTACGTTTCGCCATTGCGTTCCGCGATTTTTTTTTTGCACCGGCAGGGAAGGTCCCCTAGGTGTGACTCGAATTCTTCGACCTGTCACTTTCCGTCTTTGTCCCTCGTCGTTACTTTCCCCGCGGGTCGGACTTCGTTCAAGAGACGGAGAATGCCTATTATTCCTATTGCGCGATACACTTGGGTGTACATCTTCATAAATGCGATACGCGATCCGCGAGTTTCGCCGCGCGAAAGAGCGAAGTGCGAAAGGCGACGAATGCGCTGTTGTAAAACGTTAATAATTCAAGACAGAGCTATTGAACGCACGCGCACAAACTGCATTCTAAATTGATATTACGCGACTCAATATCCGTGTTTCATGGGAATTATAATAACAAATTCTTACCATCACTTTTTCATGTGAAGATTAATCCCGCGAGGGAATCACCTGATTTAAATGTAATAACTAAGTAAATATTAATTCTCTGAAGTAATTTATATTATCCATTATTGATTTGTAAGATTATCTTCATCCAAGAAAATTTAAATTGTTTCAAGGAAGAAAGTTATATTATTACGCGCAATTAGTTTTATTAATGTTATCTAATATGTGCATTACCTGCTATTATATATTTTGAACAGTAAAGTAGAACACTAATAGAACAAGAATTAACATATTACAAAAAATACCTACTAATGGATTTAACAAAAAAAGTTTTTAACAATTTTGAATCAGTTGAGATCAAGATGCAAAGTTTCCAACTGGTCCACACGTGTAATTAGACAAGTTAAAAATTCTCTATGTATTTTAAATTAAAAAATATATATATATTTCTTTTTCAAGATTCAAAGATTTCCGAATCGAAAGATTAAGATAAATCTCTACCTCCGGACGCGCGACGGTTCTCGAACCTACTTAGAAAGCGAAGATACAACTGGGTCACCTTGCCGGAGGTTTTGCAACTCCGATAGACAGATAAATGTTCAACGGAACGAAACAGCGGGCAAAACGCGGCCCGAAAATCCGGTTTGGGGAAAATAATGACGCGTCAGAGGGGAGCCTCGGGAGATCTGTCGACGGTGAGGTCGTTGAGAGAGCTGGGCCTTTGTGCAGCGATGGATGTAAACCACCTTCTCAAGCTTCTCGGAACACATTAACCGTCCTCGACGCGGATAATTTTAGACTCGTGAAAGGACGATACCGCGAAATATCGTCAACAGCCAGGAAGAACACTATGCCTTTCGCTGATAGTACATATTGATGACGTCAATAACACAATATAGAAGATGATATAATGAATTGTTTAATCGGTTTTCTTAAAGTGTAACTTTTTTGAAGACTCTTAAAAATTTTCGTAAATTTATACTTTCGAAAAATATTATAGCACATATTTGTAAGTGCTAATGACATACAAAATACAATCAAACAACTATATGTAGAATGTTTTAATTATGAGTCAATTAAATCTGATCAAATTAAGATTACAGATAACGGCTAAAGGAGCTATAGTAGAAAGGCACATCTAGTAGTTTCAAAACATACATCCTGTATTCGTCAAGATACATGTACATGTTGCAACATTATATATCGTAGCATCGGATATTCAATGCTTGATTCCGTTTCCACCAAGCAAAATGAGATTTAAGCAGCTCTTAAACGCGTCGAACGTCTTGTTGCTCTAAATATGAGGATCGGACAGTCTTTCGGACCGATCGATCGATCAAGGCCGTTGTAACCTCGACTAAATGGCGTCGATCATCCTAATGCGTTTCAGCTGCCAGAAAGTGGCAATTACGCAACGGCACATTATACTCTCGCCGCGCCCAACGTGTCTCCCTCCTTTCCTCTTTACCTCTTCTCTCTCTCTCTCTCTCTCTCTCTCTCTCTCTCTCTCTCTCTCTCTCTCTCTTTCCCTCCTGTATCAACGAATGTGCGTGCGTGCACATATTCGAGGTAAGGTTAAACTCCGGTGACATTTTGGACGACTTTCACCGTGCAGGCCCGGCTACAGGACAGCTGCTTTCTTCGTCTTTTCGTCGTCGTCGCGTCGTATCGGCGCGGCTCTCGAGGCGCGGCTTCAACAATCGCAAGTCCGATCAAAAATGGTACTTACTACTTGCACGCAGCATCCGCGGTCTGTATTATAGGACGCGGGGGATTCTCGTTGCACGACCGTGACCCGAATTCTGCGATAAGAAGGAAATTGGATCACTGAAGTCCGCGAGATTCTCCAGCGAAGTAAATAAGCGTTTTCAGATTTCGCAAAAACTCGAATCCTCTCTTTGCAAAATACATGTACGGTGTTTTCTATTTCTGCGCAAACATACGTATACCGTAATTTATCATGTCTTTATATACGTTTAATTCACTTCGGAGAGATGCGGAGAAACTTAATCTGTCGTGTCTCAGTGAGAGCATTCTGAGCAGCAGCAAAAAATTAAATGGCATAGGCAGTCGATCAGACACTGACTGAACCGGATTAGAATGAGAGCAGCCGTTAGCGTTCCAAGTTAAAGTCATTTTCTTTGCTGGTATAGTTTGGGATTGCGTGTCATCGGCGATATTTCTATCGCATCGCGATCATTAGAGAGAAAGCGAGAAACGCGCGCAAAAGTAAATACAACAACGCGCGACACGGAGCCCTCTCCAATGTAAATGCATTCGCGGCGTTTGCATTTCCTCCGAGGTTTCTTTATTTTATCTATTTCCGCCGCGTGAGCGAGCCGCGCGTTTTTACGCGCCGCACAAGAAAGTGCATTCTATCCGCCTTCAAAGTAACGGCCAAGAGATGCAAGTAATTATTACGAAATTTTGCACGATATTAACATACATTATGGAAAATGTGTTACTGTGTTAATATACAATGGAATTATTAAACGTGAGATGTTAAACTGTTAACTTTACTTTTCATGAAATGAGTAATTAAAATAAAACTTGAATTATAAAAAATCGATTTCGAGCAAATTTCCTTCGCGAAATAGCCGAATTAGATTTATATACCATTGCATTTATTAATCGCACAAAAGATTTCTACACTGCTGTAGACTAGTGTAGACATGCTCCCGAATTTGGAGTAAATGGTTCATGAGCATCGCTCTTCCGCGTAACTTCCAAGAAAATTCAAAGACTGTATAAGATTTTCGCCCGCGTTTCGTGCAACATTCGATCGCGGAAGAAACAACTCGTCTCGTCGAAGCGTTACGAGTTACGCGCAAACTCGTCCGTGCGCGTGTAGCTACGCGTACGCTCGCTCGTGCGTGATCGTTTCGCGCTCGTATCCGGGCCTTACGTCTGCAATTCCTTACGACCGCGTTGCGAACTAGGGCCCGAGGCTCTAGTACACAACGTGAGGTTTTTATCGTCCATCTGATTCAAATGTCACGGAAGGATTGAGGAGAAGTTCAGATAACGCGCCAGATAGGAAAAAACCGAAACGGGAGCTTCTGGATTTTTAATTAAGAGTTCTTGACGCTTTTTTTGATGTAATTAATTACTTAATTAATTTTGATCTTATTGAATCTAGCAACGAACAAATTAAAAACCATTGAAATAATTGCAAATAAGACCAGAATGATAACGGAATCCGATGAGGAAGGGAAAAACAGCTATTGACTAACATTGTTGCCGGCCGGCCGGCCGGCTACAGTTGGGATCGCGAATCGAGGAGATAGCCGCGGAATATGTAGGGTGCAGCAAAAAGTGGTTCTCCTTGGGCTTCGGTGCCGCATTCCGGCTCGCATCTCCTCTCCCGGCGGCACAACGGTGGCTTTTTTTCCGCGCCGCAATTGCAACGTGGGCGACGATAAAACGGATACTCGCGCCGTTACGGATCCGCGTTACCGCTAAGTGCCATCGCACTGAACATCCTAACGATGACGTGTCCACTAGCGGAGCTACATTTACGGTCATTCAAACATAAACGAGACGCCCCGACAACGGGGACTTATTTTGAAAAGACTGAAGTCTTGTGAAACCCATAATTCTCTATGGTGCCTGTACGTCACATAATTGTGACGATTGTACCAACATTTTCTTTTATTTTTCGCGTATATTAAACTGATTAAATTATGTTCCATGATCGTAATTAGAGTTCTAATTTTTTAACACTTTCAACATTTTTAATTTTTAACATTTATGTAAATATACAAAATATAGAGCAAAGTGCGAATTAAATAAATGGGTCGATGCAATACCACGAGTAAGGACAGAATTCTGGTAAAATTTTTGCATATATATATATATATATATATATGCAAAAATTATATATATATATATATATATATATATATATATATATATATATATATAGGTCCGGAAGTATGTTCCGGGACTTTTATTTTTTTACATCGGTATATTCCAGGACATTTGGCAGTTTCCAGGACTGTCCTGGAAAAAATTCATGTCCTACGGCACGTTTCGGGACAATTTTTTGAATCTGATTACATATATATGCGTTATATTCCAGGACTGTACATTTCAAAAAACGTAAACAGTCCCGGAACATACCTCTAGACCTACATATATATATATATATATATATATATATATACCTATATATATTTATGTCTTGATTGACTGATTTATCAATGCCCAGCTCAAACCCTTAAATCTAAAAACATGAAGTTCGGTGAGTATATTTCTTCCATGACGACACCCACTAAGAAAGGATTTTTAGAAATTCGACCCCTGCGATAGGGTAAAAAGAAGTAAAATGTGTTTTAACGGATTCCTCGATGGGCAATGCCGGACAGACAGCTTGTAAATACATAGTTTTGACATGCATATTCTAAGTGTTTTAATTTTTAGAAGAAAGCCGGTATTTTTTTATAACTTTTGATTATTTAAATATTTAACAAAATTACAATTTTATAAAATTTGACGGTCGAATTTATCCATATTTCTAAGAAATTGTCTAAAATTCTAAAATATTAATTTTTTAAAATTTATTTATTTATACGTATTCCTTATATTTATTTATACACATATTATTTTCTTAAAGAAAAAGGGATACATATAAGTCAAAAAATATAATATTATAGGAGACCGTTTCATAGATTAAACTACAGATTTGTACTTTTACTGTATTTCTATCAGACTTCGCTATTTTATGTTGTCAAGCGTTGCGTGTGTTTTAGCAGAAGTTTAGAATTATAGTGATGAAATAAAAAAAGTAAGAGCTTTACGATTGGTAGTTAGGCAAATTCAAATTATGAATGCTTATTTATATACATCCCGATATTCCCGATAAATAAACAATATATACTTCTGCCTTTAATCCTTGTGAGCAGTATTTCAAACGCTTGTTGAGGTCATTTTTATACCACATTTAGTAACAGACATCCTGCAGTACAAGATGAATATAATGGAATTACCGGAAGACGAAGAATCCAAGGAGTTGTGGTATTACTTCGAAGATATAGAAGATTTGGTCGCAAAGTGCAAGCTTTGTGAACGAACAACAATTCGGTCATCTACATCACAAATGGTTATAAAGAACTTACGATTGCATTTAAAGAATGTACATGAAAAGTCTGGTATAAACCGCGCCATACCGTATACGACCTACGTCATTATTTTACGAACTCACCAAATTGTAAGGCAATATGTAATAAATGTGGTATCATAATGCCTGGTAGATCACATTGGAATTTGAAATTAAATCTAAATAAACAACATCCCGGATGGAAAAACCAGAGTCAACATGCGTAAGTACGCATTCAAAAACTTATTAAAATACCAAAGGCTCTAAAATAAATGTAACAATAAAACAATCAACATTTAAAAAAAAATTGAGCGAAAAAGGCTTTCATCAGGGAATTCACATAACAACTATCTGTTTTCTGATCATAAATATACTTATTTAATCGTAATAATAACTCTTTCAAATATTTCGCACATAATTTAAACAAATTTGAATCGCTCATATTTACATTTTTCTATCTATCAGACGTATACAGTTTAAAAATTTAGATTATGCATTTTTTTAACATTAGTACCTATTGCTAAAACTCGAATCAAATAAATCCAATGTTTTGTTCTTGTATGTATTCAAATTAA
Source organism: Temnothorax longispinosus (assembly GCF_030848805.1). Lineage (NCBI taxonomy): Eukaryota > Metazoa > Arthropoda > Insecta > Hymenoptera > Formicidae > Temnothorax > Temnothorax longispinosus. The sequence goes on along the minus strand of NC_092366.1, from coordinate 7,689,379 downwards.
ATAGGCTTATTTAATAAAATCTATATGCTACAACACAAATTTGCCATTTATTTGTTACATAGATAACTGATAATTAATAAAGAATTTTATTAGCCGATAATCAACAGTTTTATATAATATTTGAATACACGTCGTTGATGAACTTTGCAAATAGTAATATTGATGCTTTATTTGTTATTTTTGAAATTATTGTTGTAAATATAGCATTAACATAATTTATTTTAATTTATTCTATAATCCTTCGTAAAAACATTCTATCGTTTTTCTGATCTATGATTGTATCCAACTTGTGTTTAAACAGGTACTAAAATCAGTCTCTTTTATAAACTATATACTTATAAATAATCATAAATGTATTTATGATATTTATTTGTCTGAAATGAATATTACAGAAAGAGGCATAAAATTCTCTCTCTATCACTTCCTCTATTTTTCTCTAACTTTTACATAAATCTACACTACATTACAAATCACTATTTATAATACATAATAGCATCAAGTATCGCGGACAATTGTAATATTAAAAAATAATAATTTTTTTGTTTCATTTAAACTACATGTTAATGCAGACAACACTTTACGTTTAACTAGTAATGTTATAGATCATTCTGTACAATATCAAAATCATAAATCATCAGATTGGTCTGTTCAATCATGTGAGCAAACGAGAAAAGAAGAACGCACATTTGATAAGTAATTATTCGTCATTTTTATATCATACATTATAATGACATTTTAGTATTTAAATATTGACTTATCTACACAAGAACTATTTACAAGTAATATTTAAATAATTCGAATTCTAATTACACCACATTTCAATGCAGACCAACTACTTCAAGTCCAATGAGTTATGATATGGATCCCTCGACAGAACGTCGAAGTCAAGAATCATCTGATGTGCCCGTTATTCTGTTATCTGAACAAATAAGACAAGTTACATTTCTCTTCCGATAACAATAACAATAAATTTGGAAAATTATCTGAATGTATAAGAACATATCTACTATTATAAATATAAAATCATACATTGATAGAATTCAATGACTATTTTAATTTGAGAATAATAATTATAATTTGTATTTTATCTTTACATATTATCTTTGTATATTATCTTTATATATATAGATTATATTTATATATTATGTTTATTTTATCTTTACATTCTTGTAGTATGCATTATAATTTTTCAAACACCGACTATTTCTTTTTGCTTAATTATTCTACATACATACAAAAGCAGAATAACGACTATTTTGTATACTCTATTTTAATTGACAGCATTGTTGCGGATTCTGATAGAATTTTGTACGAGAGTATACGCATCCCGAATCACGTAATCTAAAGAAAGATGAAATAGACGCTAATGACGAGTAACTATATTCAACTTGCATATGTGACATAATACAAGAAGAAGAATGTATCACGAATTAAAATGTTTTTACACAAAATTTCTCTTTTATTTTGTATAAAATTTATGTAACTTTAGTTCACATATTATAAGTTTTGTCTGTAAGAAGTGTATACTTGCCGCTTTTTAAGTATATATTTTTCTTTTCATGTTTCAAATTTTTATTAAGCAAATTTTTAGAATTTTGTGTACCTGTACATCTGCAGCAAAGAAATAATAATACTATGTTCATTTTTCTTGTAACATTATCATATCTAATACATTACGACAATGAATTTTTGGAAGATTATTATTAATTTTATAGGTTATTATTATATTTATATATACCAAATAGAACTAAACTATAGATATAAGTTTAAATGTAAATGAAATTTGTACGGTGTTTATTTATACAGTGTAAAGTAAAATATCAATAATAATTTCTATAAAATTATTTCATGTCGCGTTCGTAGCTAAAATTCTATTCAATTCAACTGTGTTTTGTCTCTTGACTGTCTATGGCCTGACCAGCGTCGTCACATTGCATTAATGTAAACTAAGTTCAACGTATCGTTGCATATGTTAATATTCTTTACATAAAAGAAAGAAATCTCTTTGACAAACACATTGACGCAACATAAGTTGACATTAAGGTAATAAATATATGATGTAAAAATATATGATAAATAAAAAATGCATAAAAGAGCTTAATTATCGGTTTGTGATTCGCACAAATAAACATTTTCATTTATCTGTCTCTGTCTGCCATCTCATAAATTATAATTAAGAGTGAACAATTGGAGATCATGGGGATTAAATCTCACGGGAAATGAGATTCGACTATTATAAGTTTAGTTATAAAGATACGTGAAGAGAATAGGAGCGAAAGGAGGCGAGAAGGCATACTCCTGGAAACATACAAGCGATATCTCGGTTCCGTTCTGAATGCAACGAGGGAGATTGTACGATCGACCGGCTGATGCACCTATCGCGCGAAGAATCCTCCTTTCTACTTGGAAGACATTGTCCGCGCACGAGATCTAATGGTTTCACGCTACGATACGTTATAAACACGATGTATATACATATACCTATGTGTACACGATATCTCGCAGTTCACGCGATCTTCACTTTAATAGATTTTCTAAGAAATTTGGAATCAATTTTTCTTAATAAAAATATTGAGTTTTTGTAATTAATAAGCAAATTAAACTTTAAAAGTTAAAAAATCGGTAAAATTTTTTCAAGTTCTCTTTAAAAAAAAAATTGACTTTAAAGTAACATTGTATTTAAAGATTAATAATTTTAGTGTCATCTTATATAATATATGCATCGTACATTATTAAGAAAATTAGATTAATTTCTGCTTAAAACTTTCTTTTAAATATATAATTATATATTTAAATCCAAATTCTTTAAGAACATCTTATATTTTACAATACAACCGATGACTTGTATATGTATAAATAATTAAAAAATTAAAATTGGCAAGTTTAGCCAAATACTGATTTATATTTATATTAGTATGCAATTATTTTCAAAAATTGATATTTCCAAGCATAAAATCATATAGAGTTCATATTGACCATGAGTTAAATATTGACTATTTAGCTCAGTTCTATCTTCACTTTATGATATATTCGCACGATAGACGACCATGTACCAATCTTTCGGCGTGAGACAGTCTACTACCTGTCAACTATCGGTGACCAGAACAGACTAAACGGGATACAATCGAGTCCGAGTCCAAAAACTGGATGGCATTTAAAAGTCGTGATGCGCGCAACATCGCGTCGCGTCGCGTCGCCTCGCGTCGTCGAAGAAGAGGAGGAAAAATTGCTCTCGAGAGCGCGTCACAGAATAAGAGAGTCGTGAATCCACGCGAAAGAGAAACGACGGATCGACAGAAGAACACGTGCATCTGGCTGAATTCGAAACCGCATGTCACACTTTCTTTAAAATAAAGCTAACATACTCCATAATAATTTCTGACCGTTGGAAAAAAAGGAGACATTAGATAATCGATTGTCTCTATATTAGACATAAAAATTAATTATAATAACTCATCTTTTTCCCAATTTTTGTAACTTCGAAAAATTTTGTGGTTCAACTAATCGTTTCCCGTTCCGAGCTGACTCGTCTTTTAACACATTTGCAGTCAGAATGCACTTGGACATTTGACGCAAATGCATCGAAGAACAATATAGGGGATAAATAGGCGGGGGACCTTGAAGAGGCGGCGCGGCGGACACCTTTCATTGAAATTTCATCTGTGGGCAATCTCCCGGTCCGATCTCCTCCGTGTCCGACGCGAAGGAAATGCGAAATAGGGAATGCAAGTCGCGCGCGTGTAAGAAGGAGCAGCCGGCCAGCCGACTGATTGACATTCGCGGTGCATCGCGCACGTACCGCGACGTCGAGGAACAAAACGCCCGGAGGAAGATGTCTATACGCGAGGAAGGTGTCAACAACCTCTTTGCTTCTTGCGGCACTCTTCTCCACCTGCGCTTTTTTTCACCTCCCACGCCGCCGCGCCGCCTCGCCGACGATTCCTCCGCGCCGCGATTCAACGACGAGCTACTTTTAGACGTGTCGCCTTAATGCAATGCATAATCGATCATTGCGAAAAGACTTGATTAGTTTCTTCATGAATTAATAAGCGCAATTAAATTTTTCTACCGGAGATCACAAGAATCTTTTTTAAACATAAAAAAATGCGTAAACGTGAATCAAATTTTTTCTGAATCAACGGAAGCAATTACTTTATATTGCTAAAAATTATATCTTGAATACTACTTGATAGTTAAATATTGAAATTTATACGTGACCAAACATTTAAAATATGTAATATAATTTTTTAAATATGCAGTAATTAATACATATTTCAAGAGCATGTTTTATTTTAATCAATATTTATAATATTTATAAATAATGAACTTTTAATAATAAATTTTATTATGTCATCAACTTTTTGTTACCTCTTACCTCATCATATATCGTACGCAAGTTATCTTTATACGTTTTAAAAGCATAAATCTGTATATTCATAAAACTGTTCGATAACTTATAGACATAATTATTTCCAGCACAAAAAATTATGTGATTTAAAAATGTAAGAGCAATTCTGTAAAGTTCCTCGCATGCATAAAGTAATTTTTCTGGGAATTCATAAATGTCTAAAAAATCAGGCATTTAAATTAACCAACTTGTCTCCGCGTGGAACAACACATATATACATATTCTAAAGTTCACGTCTGTATCACTAGTATAAAGTTCAACTGATCAAACCTCGCTTTGTGCATTTCTTCAGAAATCTTTAACTAAAATTTCCTTGACTAAAGCAAACTATAAAATCTTAGAAAGGAGTTAAGTAAGACTTTATTTTGGTCTTTTGCCGATCAAGATCAGTTTGTCATAATTTTTACTTACAATTTAAATTATTATTTTGATATCTCTCGATTTAATTTCACTGATGAAAACCGATTTCAGTCGTAATCACCATGTTACGTAAATCTCGCTCATCTTTTAGTGTTCCTCGACCTAATTTTCAATAGAAGCTACAATTACGTTCGCAATATATATATTCACAATCTTTCATAACTCTCTCAGAGTATTCTTCAAAATATTGAAATATAATCGATCAAATAAATTAGAAATCGCCTTTCTGTTTGAAAAATACTCCTCAATTCTCACTCCTCTTTAAGTCATTTAATTTTATTAATCAAAGCTAATTGAATTTACACTTATTTAAAAAATTTTGCTCTCTTTTTTAGTATTTTTTGTAATCGGTTTTTAACTAATTTTGTCTTTTATCTGAAAAACACATACGCATATACACACATTGCATATAACAGAAACTTGAAAGAGACAGAGAAAGTTAAAATCCCTTTGTTTTCTACATCTTTATTTCCTGACCGTCGTGAAATCTTTGCGCATTATCTATTTCAGATGTTTATAATATAATTTATATCAAGCTTCTTGGCCGACAAATCTTCCGTTACGATCATTCTAGAGGCGTTTCGTTATATCGTCCTTTGAACGTGTCATTGTCCGCGAGTCATGCGATCTTGCGGAGACGGTACGCGCGGGTACAGACGCGGATGCTGCGGAGGATCCGTCGAAAGCGAGGAGCACCTCACTTTCACTCCCGCGTGCGCGGGATAGATATGCCGTGCGGCAGATGCCGCATGCCGGCAGATAAAATCGCGAAGTCGCGGCAAAAGAGCCACGATCGTCCCATCCTCTCCTCCTCCGCAATAACGCTATTATGCAAGTCGCCTGGAAGATGTTACCTCAGCGTGTTGCCAGAAGCAGCCGACGCACCGAGCGCGAAATCGCTAATAGGAGAGGATGAACGTTCGGAAATTAAATTTCACGCCGCGTTACCGAGGAAAAAAGCCGCGAAACATGCCTGCGCGAGAGAGCGGACCGATATTTCGTGGGTCTTGCAAAAGTGACAAAGATTTATTGTTCTGTTAATCCTAATTAATATACTGTTTCCATAAAACGTGGAAAAAAAAGAACATTTTGTTTCAGAAAATATATTGAACGAAGTATGCGACATAATTATAAAATAAAGAGAAACAAGTAGTAAGAAGAGATACAAGAGTACAAAGTTACATACACGTGTGCAAAGAAAAAAAAGTTCAAGTTATATTTCATAAATAAAGATTGGTAGCCGTAAAAAAAGCAGTTTCGTAAACACGTCGAATGATTTATCGTCGAGGTAAACAACTTATTAATCAGTTTCTGACTCAGGTCGCTCCTCTCTCTTCATAGCGCCTTCACTTCAGTTATATTAAACGTTTCGTTCCATTATCGGAACTCGATCGCCGCAAGAAAACCTCTCCTCGACCTTCGGCAAGATTCCTACGAGAGAAGGATAACACGCGAGACAGGAAGAAAAATGTGAAAGAGGTGCGACGATACCGTGTAGGGGGGATCCTGCAAAAGGACGACGGGTCTTGCTCAAAAAAGGAGAGAGGCCGGATGGGGCCGAATATTAATCGCGCCGAGACACACGCATCTTTGGCACGTCAAACACGTAATGCCGATCAGTATACCGCAATAATGCACTGTATGCGACGCAACATTACCGTTATCCGGCGAGGGTTCGCCTTTTTCGTCGTCTCGGAACATTTCCTCTTCGACGACGTCGATCCGCGCCTCGCATTTCATTCGAAACACACGTGTCGCGCGACGTTTCTTCCACTTATAGAAATTGATGCACTTGTTTTTACATTCAGCGGTTTTTTTTCAAGAACAATTGAGAAACAGAGTAATGCCCATTTTTATCAATGCAGATTAACTTTAATCTTGGTTTAACATACTTTTTGTCTTTTTCTAGTTCTAACAATTGGAAATAGATAGAAAGTAAATTAAACCGAGGTTAAAATTGATTTACATTGGTAGAAATTGGTAAATATAAATGAGTAAACTGAATCCGATAGAAAAATTAAAAAGTCTGTTAGAGTCGAATTAATCGATATAGGACGCGATAGAAATTTATGCTAAGATAATTTTCTTATTGCTCTATACCGATGCCATCACGAGCCATCGAAAGTACGAAAGTAGTTCGATTTAACGATTGAAATGCCGCTTCGACATGAAAATATCTTCGGAGCTGAGGCGAGGCAACTGGTGGTCGTTAACTTGGAATATAATACTGTCTACGATCCGTAAAGGACGTGAAAGTTATCACCGGCGCCGCGAAAACTCGCTCAGACTCGCTGGAAATCAAATCGCTTTTACCGGAAGTACCCACGATGATAACGCGCATGAGAAGTGTGCGGAATATGGTAAATATGTCGCGCGTATTATCGACACTTTTGGTCAACTGGCTATCAAATCAAATTTTTCGAGCGGTAAGAAGCTAGGATTTAGATGAATAGATATTAAACAATGATAAATAATCCGATGATAATTGAGGTTTGTTGGTAAATTAAAATTTAAAGAATATACTTGTTGAGCTTAATTTTATACATTATATTATTAAAAAATAATATGCGATATTTACATGATATTTCTTTTATATAATGTTTATTTTTTACATTGTTACATATATTTTATTATTACCGTAATGTGTTTATCTCAACATCGCATTTATCACAAATCACAAATTACGTTCAAATCAATATAATCACTTTAGAGAGAGAAACACGCAGAGGTCGCGTGTACAGTACATGTCCATTACTTAGATTCGATAGTAGCCATATATTAGGCGCGCTTATAAATCTCGCGCACGTTCGTTACCTCACTCAGGCAAACGACAGTGGCGATGCGATTTTATTCGAGAAACTGGATTAAACGGAGCGAGAAAGTTCCGTTGTCGTCGTCGTCGTCGTTGAAAGTGTCCTGCATTAGCATGCGTGTCTACCTTGGTTCGAAATCGTCCTTGGTCTCAACAAGAAGCATGCGGATCGATTTTCGTTCTGAAGGAATCTCGAAAGAGTACTTCCATTGACCGTCAATGTAGAATTGCATAATATGTTCAATAAAGAATAGGAATTTAAATGCTCACGTAATAAAATTGTAGTAAAATAAAATAAAATCATTTCATTATCATTATATATTATTTCTTTATTAAATGTAATACATAATTTTCCAGAAATGTAAAAATGTAATTTTTTTTTTAATGCGATAAGCTTATATATAAATGTAATTCTATTTACACTTTATATTTTCTTCTTATAAACAGTGAAAAATTATCGCAAACTGAGAATTTTTTCTTTTGGCAAAATTTTCTTCATCAACTCCATATAACTGTTGTAATTGTAATTTTATTTTTCACATTCCATCTTTTTTCTAATTCCTTCCTTCCGATCTTAAGACTTTCCTATATGACGAAATAACTCGTCCACTGTCGCGAGAAATGGCGAAATGCGTTGCAAAACCCGTGCAACTTTCTTACGTGACGAATCGTAACAGCTATTGGAAATGTAAACGGATGGTATGAGTGAATTGATATGGCGTGATCCGATTGATCGATGTGCGACCTTTTGCAATATTGCAAAAACTAGCTCTCATGGTGTCTGACTTGGAAAAACCCCGGAAGAAAAAGCAATTTTGTATAAAAATCCAGGGAATATCAATCTTAGAAAATACACCATTCATATATGAATAATGAATACATTGTTTTGCTCATTATCAATTACATCTTCCACGAAATCTTAATTACATGAATTACTCGTGCTTATCGTTACCGAGAAGATCGTAATCAGTAAACAAAGATCGTATCAAAAACTTAACAAATCCTGTTAGTTTCTATATGACGTAAGTACATTTTTACACCTTTCAGGAAATGAAAAGTCTGAATGAAAGCCTACTGAAAATTTCAAGCATTTAATTTATATTTAAAAAATAAAAATATATATATATAACCTGTAAACATAATAATCGCAAACGATTTTACAAAATAACAGACAATAAAACAAATTAATTGTGAATTAAAATATAATTGTATAATCAAAAAGTGTGTTGCACAATCGGAAAATATAGAAATTATTTAGGAACAAAAAAAGACAACTAGTGTAGGACCTCGATTCTAAGATCGATTTCAATTGCTCATTTTATTGCGTTCCAAGATACCGTTAAAGTGATTTCCGAATGAAGAACATAAATCAATCTCGACACATCAAGGAAACAACGAAATGAAGAAAAACACGAATCGAATTTTGTCTAATTTCGTAACTTTTTCGTGTGCTTGCGTGTTACCATCCGTTAATTTTTTTTTTTTTTTTGAAAACTGTTTGATAAATAAATTTGCATAAAAGAATCGTGAAGTAAATTTGCAGAGCTCTTACCATACGGAATATATAGACAGCTGCTCTCGCATACATAACCCGTTTTTGCAGTTAATTATTCGACTTTCGGAGCTAGCATTTAGTTTTTTTTTTTACTTCCTTAAAAGGACAGCCCTCATGACTTGCTCATTATTGTCCAAAAATGGAACACGCAACAATTTACAAAAAAAATATATATCGTATCTATATGTTATGTGTACAAAATATTTAAATTTTAATTTAAAAAAAATATTTAAACAAAAATTAAAACGGATAAAAAAAGTTTAAAAAAAATAATGTTTATTTAAGAAAAGAAAACTAGATTTAAGTAAAAAGGTGGAATTAAGTAAAAAGGAGAGTTGAATGTAGGTAAATTTCTACTTTCGTGCACGCGATGTTAATGTAAATTCCAAACTTTTACTCCTGTCTTGGCGAGAATAATTATACCAATTGTGACGAGAACATCCATAACATGTATGTACAATGAACACATTACATTTGATCAAAGAGATTTATATATAAATTTTCACTTATATTTGTCGTTATTTAATCACTATATTTAGTTATTTAATCACACAAAATATAATAATTTAACATAATTTGTACTTGACGTATATTCACCAATCTATAAACCAATCTATAATTAACATTTTATGTCTAACAAATAATTATAATAAAAGTTGTAAGTAAGAGAATTAGCACATTTCAACAAATATCGAGTCTAGAGAAATGTTTCAACAGAATCAAATATATCTTCCTTTAAATCCTCAATATTTGTTGAAAGTATCTTCTTATGAAACTAGCATTTTTAAAGATGTTAACTCTCATTAAGAGCTATCATTACTTTCAAAAAAGACCATCTCACCTATGTAAATTGTATATCAATGCGGCAGTGTCCGGAACGCATTAAGAGAGCATAATTGGACGACTGTGTACCCTCTTATAACGGATTTATACGCCGCGCCGGCCGCTTCGGATGAGATCCCGAAGAGGGTGGTGTCTCGGCCGGGATGAGTAACGCGACTGTGAACGCACGACGCACGACCTTCGTATTTACTCCGTTATTTTGTATCGCGCCGCAGACTGCCGTGACCTTACGATTATCATTGTAGCCACGTATCACAGCCGCGTATGTATTAATTATTATTATAGCCATGAGCCGACCGGCATTCTGCAAATCGCGCGACCATGATCGGCACACGCCGACTGCGTACGAAAGCAGTTCGACGAATTTATCGATATGCAAATGCGTCTCCCGCCGCCTTCTCACGTGAGATAATTATAACGCATATTCTTTTTTAATAGAAATATTGCTTATGGAAGTAAAAATCCTCTGTTGCGCGCTTCAATCCTGTGAATAATGACCCAGATCTGAAACTAGTCTGAAAAATTCTCTGAAAGTTCTCTGGAACGTTAATATAAAAGTGTTGAGACATCTCGAGATAAATCCTGATTTTTTTTTCTCTTAAGAAATAAGGATTCGGGCTAAGACGATATTTTATGACTCCGGAACAAGCGAGAACTTTTCGACTTCACCTTCCTTTCGCCTCTATCTCAAAGAACGACCGTGGTACATGAGATCTCGTTTTCTCGCTTTCGGCGCGGAATTTCACGACTCTTAGGAGGAACAAAGCATCTTGAAGATAGCAGAGCGTTAGTTTTCGCCGTATTCGATGCGAAAACCAGCTGGCTCCAAAACTGGTCGCGCGACTGGCGACAGATAACACGGATACGAAAAAAAAGAGAGAAATACGCTTGTAGAACCGAATTAAGAACCGAAAGTTATTTCAACGATTTGAGGATTCACCAGCGAAAGAACGGAGAAGATATCTTGAGACTCCGAACGACATTTCCAAGAGAAGGGAAAGGATAATTTATTTCGGTAACAGATATTGCAGCTATAAAGCGGAAAATAAAAGAAACTCTAAGTCACGGTTCTCTGAAATTTTGCTTTTAAAACCTAAAGTAAAATAAATAAATATGTATAAATATGTGTGTGCGTGTGTTGCGTGTGTTTTATATTTCTTTAGTTCTTTTATTTAACTCGAGCTGTTAAAAGTTTGTTCCCCTGGAGATACCGTTATCACTACGACGCTCCTTTTATGCGGCGATTTCCTTCATTCACGAACTTGAACAAGATAGCCGAGGCTGATAAGAATGGAAGTACATCAAATATTCAGCGTGATATTTTGCTTCACAAATCCGCCTCATAATACAGAGAAAGAGGAAGAGAGTGAAAGATAGGGAGACGAACGAGGAGAGTGGGATAGCGTTACAGAGGGAAAGAAAGACAGAAAGTCTCAAAGTGAGAGACGGGAGAAAGAGAGAGAGAGAGAGAGAGAGAGAGAGAGAGAGAGAGAGAGAGAGAGAGAGAAGACAGAGAAAAGTAGAGAGGTGCACCTCTTCTCGAAGTGTCCGAAGGAGGAGGTGGTAGCCTCCGTAAAAAGGGGGGGAGAGGGACTTATGACACGTGACCAATGACTTATATAAAGGTGGCGAACGACAGGGCCCAAACACAGAGTTCTATCTCTCGACGCAGCGGAGGCGGTGTCCTTAAAAGTGCTTAAATAGAATTTTTTTCCCGTTAATTTTTATTCGTTTGCCCCCGCGTCACACAGTCGACTTTTTCGTTGAACCATGAGGACGTACTACGTGATAGCCGCCATACTGATCGCCGGTACGTAAGAACAGACCAACCATCACCAGGGAGGGGTATAAGGGTGGTGAAGTTAAATGCGGAAGGGCCGATTAAATGCGGAAGATCGCGAGTGAGACGCGATACTCTTCGAACAATAAAAAAAAAAGTGGAGGTTTCATCGTTAGTGTGTGAAACATGCGCGTGTGGTAGAGTAGATGCAGTGCGCCCTACGTGCGTCGAGAGCAGGATATAAATCGGGACCGAGTCCTGCGCCGGAAATCTCGCCGCATCGAAGGATCCGCGGAGATAGTTCTTGGAAACTCTTCCGAAAACGCGATCGCGATCATTCGATTTATATTCGCGCGGTCACATGTGCAAATTTTTGATTTATGAATGATACGTTTCTTTCTTTTTCTCTCCTTCTTCTTTTTATTCTCTTTAACATAATATATTAATGTAAATCATATTATTCGTTAATTATTAATTTATTATTATTTTATATTTCTATAGTTAAATTTAATATCATTTAAATTAGGGATACTACCAACGTAATCCCACATTCTTTGTAAGAGACAAGCAGAAAGTTTTTAAAAGATATATTTTTAAAAGATTAAAAAATATAAAAGTTATGTGAGAATGTAATTTTTTAATTTAAAATGTAAACTATATTTTTGAATGTGTTAAAATTAAAATTGTCTAATTATAAAAATATTTTTTATTTGCATATAGTTATAATATTAAACAGATAATATGTTTATTTTTTGCTTACATGCTTCTTAAAGGTGCAAGAAATAAAATGCAAATATGCATATATCTAATAACAAAATAATTTAATTAACCGCAATCACGGTTGTATCCAATATACTTATTGTATCGCGCGTGTTCTACTCTTCGTAAAATAGAATAAAGAAATATTTTCTGAGATGTATTAATATCTCTCAAAATATTTTAAAAGAATTATTTAAAAAATTCTCTTTTTAATAATTAGATAATATTACGCTCACTTTGAAAAAATCATTTTATTTCACATTAAAATCACGTTTCAATCAGTTGCTTCTAAAAATGCTAAATTTTTCGACATTGACTTTCTTGCAACCGCGTTAATTAAAAATACCGTAATAATTAAAAATCGCCTCTGGTCTAAGAAGTTTTTCACGCTTTCTTGCTATCGCGGCATATAACCTTGGCCCAGATCTTGACCCTCTTTTTCGTTCCTTTCTTGCTAAAGGAAAATTCAAGGATACGATTAATCACGACGGAAATAATTTTAAAACTTCCCCGATAATGTAAACTAATATCATATTCTCCATATATATAATACCGATTTTCCGTAAATATAATCAACTGTATCAAGAATTTAATGAAGAAAAATTTTTTTAAATGCTAAGAATTTGATATATGTAATTGAGCAAAATCATTGAAAGATAATAAAAAAATATTTATGTTTTCAATATTTAATTTTATTAGAGAACTGCTATAATATATATGAATTCTACAAATCTGTAAAAAAAAAATTTTTAATGATTAAGTCGTACAATTATTGAATGAAAAATTATATGCAATCATCAGTGAAAATATGATATTATGAAGAGTATTGAATCTTATATGTTAGGAATTTTCTTTTATAAAACGGACATTCTCTTATTATACTTTATATTAAATGTATGTGATGAAATATTTAATAACTGAAGTGTATAATTAATTATTACGTATCGTATTAGACTCTCCCACGTAAGACACATTTACAATGAAACTTTCTTAGGTAATATCATAGGAAGAGAAAATGAGAGAGAAAGAGAGCATATGGTAATCAAGAAAAAATAACAAGAAATTAAGAAATATTTAAAATCATCTTTAAAAATCTTTTCAAGAAAATTCGAATTTTTTTACACATATTTTGAACATTTTTAAATTTATATTATATTTCTTGGATCTATTTAATATCTTCTACTCTATCTCCTACTCGTTCAAAATGTTATTAATGAAATAGTATTAATTCTCAATCTAATTATAGAATTTTGATTTTTAACAATCAAACCTTTTAAATATATATGTAAATTAGTCCTTTATATAACCACCGCGTATTTTAAACAAGTAATTATATAACGAGCTAATGCCGCATATTTTACAAAACGAGTCGAACGAAAACTGGGACGGGGCGAAGGGGGATCCTGTCTGCGGTCCCCTGGCCGACGAATATTTCGAAGTCGCTTTCGGTGGCGGGACCGGTCCCGTGGAAAACGAAAGTGAATACAGCTCCACGCGGACGCATTCGTGTGCGGACTCTCGATACTAGGGCTTGCGACGCGAACCGGGTGAACGGGATGCTGGGAGGGCCCAGTCACGAGCGGCTGCGGCCGGGGCCTGGCCGCGGGCCCAAAGTGAAAGCGCCCGGCGAAAGTTACCGTCCCGCACACAGTCCCTTACATAAGACATTTTAGCTTATTCAGGCGTCATATGCCGCGTACGCGCGCTCGTGCGCGCGCGCACGAAAGAAAGAAAGAGGCGTAATTAGACGCGATTAACATGGACCGGTATGTGCGGTATTTCTCAAAGGGGACCTTATCTATCTACCCCCTGGTTTTACTCTCCCGTAACGATGTTGATATGTTTCCTGCCGCACCCGCCGTTTTTTTCGCGATCGTTGCTGTTAAAAGGGGGATTGGAAAGAGGAAACCGGAATGGAGGCTCTCTCGCGGCCGGCAGTTAATTTTAGCCTGCAATTTCCTACGGAGAACGGTGCTATCGAGCTAAAGGCGGGGTCGCTTTTAACCGCGATCCGCGAGAAACTCGACGTAGCAACCCGCGGATACGAAAGTAGAAGTAGCATTTTTTCTGATTTCCTGGATGGAAATGTAAAGTAGCCTTTTACCGTATCCTTGATGTATTTAAGGAAAAATATGTTATGCATCTTTGACTTATTTTCTCTTTCATTTGTGGACGCTGCGAAATCATAATTGTTCTAAAAAGAAATTATAACTGATGTCTTTCGTGAGATCTTTATGAGAAGTACGGTTACGATACAAATCTACAAACACCCTACGATTCGTTTTTTATTAAAATATCGATTAATTAAAATTTAATATAGAGAAGAATCTCGAGAAAATCCGCCGAACTCGACATGCGACCTTTGCTTGATCATTTCAGGGACGAACGCTCAGGAGTCCTTCAAATGCCCGGACGATTTCGGGTTCTATCCTCATCACATATCGTGCGACAAGTATTGGAAATGCGACAACAACGTGGCGGAACTGAAGACGTGCGGCAACGGTCTGGCATTTGACGCCAGTGACAGCAAGTTCCTCACCGAGAACTGCGATTACCTGCACAACGTGGACTGCGGCGAGCGCACGCAGCTCGAACCGCCCATCACCACGCCGCACTGTTCCCGCCTCTACGGCATCTTTCCCGACGAGAAGAAGTGCGACGTCTTCTGGAACTGTTGGAACGGCGAGGCCTCCCGCTACCAGTGCAGCCCCGGACTGGCCTACGACCGTGAGGCCAGGGTGTGCATGTGGGCCGACCAAGTGCCCGAATGCAGAAACGAAGGTATTGATCTCGCTGATCACGAGTCAATTTCAGATGTAAATTGCACGATCAAACTGCCGGATCAATTTATTAACTTCTGAGAATATTAGAACGGTTCATATAAAGAAGAATTCGAACAAGAATATTTCGTGATCAAGCATATCTAAATCATCAAAGATAATAATTTTTTTATTACATAATAACTGTTCAGAGCTTCCCTATAAAGTTTCATAATCTAAAATTGTCTTTATTACGGAAGACTTTTAAAATTAATTGTTACAATTCCCTTTTTTTTACGTAATCGCGGATACTTCAACGATATTTTTACGCTAGCGTTGACGTCAGATCGAGTATTATAACGTAGACTTGTATCCATTTCTGATTCAGTCACCCAGGAACTCGTCACGGGCGATTTGACGCGGATAATAGGATATACATAAAACCACAGAGTCAATCCCACCTCTCTCTACTCCAACATATAACTGTCACAAATCCTTCTATTTCCTTTCTACTTGCCTCCTTTCTAAATTAATTTTGTGATTTTTCTTCCCTATAACTACTCTACCTTTTTTATTTAAAAATAAAATAAACTATATTTTTTTCTCTTACTTTATGTACACATTTACTATGAGACGAGTTTACTTTTTTATTGATATTGAATAAGTTTCAAATATATTGTCCTATCTCACATGTATATTTTATATTGTCATGTATATTATGTATTCCTCTTTCGTTCGCCAACTCGAGACCGATCAGTATCGCAATTACAAAGAAATACGATGCCTTTCTCTGCCGCTTGTATTACACATCTATTTATTGCACTACGCAGAGGTCGCCGGAGGTTTCACGTGTCCGGCTGCAGGAGAAGTGAGCGGCGCATCCGGCAGCTTCAGCAGACACGCCCATCCGGAGGATTGCAGAAAATACTACATATGCCTTGAGGGCATCGCCAGGGAGTACGGTTGCCCGATCGGCACCGTTTTCAAGATCGGCGACGCCGACGGTAGCGGCGCCTGCGAGGACCCAGAGGATGTCCCCGGATGGTGAGCACCGTTTTTAATGTGTTTTTAATTTTATATACGATTTTGTCTCGAAACTCCAGTTGTGCAGGAATGAATAAATTGCGAGAACGACCAAGAAGTTTTGAAAAAATGGCCAAAGAAGATTACAATAAATATATTTTTAAGATCAGAAAAGAGGTAGAAGTATTATTTTAGAATATTAAAATAAAATTACTTAATTCTTATTTAAACAATTTTTCTTTTTCTGTAAATTATTTAATTCATTCCTACACAATTACGGCCGATTTTCGAAATGGGGGAGGCGGGAGGGATATTACTTAGAATATTTAAATTCTAATCTAAGACCACGTAGTCGAATGCGACATAAATGAATAATCCACATGTAGCAGAATTCTTTTACTTCCGATTTCAAACGATGATGAATGTTAATGAACATTGATCAAGAATTCAAGGTCTCACCCGTTTAAAAATTATGATTGCTGAAGGGATCATAAAGCTCAATGCAAAAAAAGTCGTCGTAAATTGATTGGTGTAAAAATCTCTCTAAATAGTTAAGAAACGTGTATGTAAAAATTATTTTGTGAACTCTCTAAATCTCTGAATCAGTGAAAAGTCATTGAAATGGCATACTTTACACTGATATCAGTAAACATAGTCACTGATCGTTCAGTGACTTTTCACTGATTTAAATTTAGAGAGAAACTTTAAAAAAGAATATTTCTTGAGTGTGATGAAGAACTTTATATTTTTCTGTTTTTTTTTAAATTGAATTTTTCTTAACTTCTCTGACTTTTCCTCTTCTAATATTTCCATATAATTTTAATCAATTAATTTTTTGTTCTAATTTGTCTCGTGGAAAATTTTCTATGTCATACCATTTTTTAATATAATTATTATTATTTCTTGGAGACTGAATTAAGTGAATTAAGTTACTCTATTAAATTAACAGAGTAATCTGCGAAGAAATATGTGCTAAAAGTCAATGAAAGTATGAAAATGACGACGACGATGCATTGTGCAATGAATAATTGTGGGCGCGTTATAAAAATGTCCGAATTCGATTATCTCGGTAATTACAGTCATCCGATGGAAATGTCGAGCTATCCTGAATGAGGTTGTGTTTGAGGACTTTCGGGGAGAAATTGCATTCGCGGATAATGTGTAATTAAGGAGATATTACACCACGCTTTCACAGTATTTAATAACGTTTTGCGTAACCACTGTAAAAAATAATCTAATTGTAAATGGAAATTTGATTTAACACGCGCACTTAAAAATTGAAAATTCGCATCGTGAATTGATTTTCATCAGTGAGAATTGAACTTCTTTTTTCGAACATTGAGCGCTTGATCATAAATTAGCAAATAATTATGTGCATTAATTAATACTAATATTAGTCATTAGATTTCTCAATGATCCTCTAACATGTGGCTAACGTATATGTTAACTGTTTCATCGTTCTAATATCTTGTTGTAATATTAGGTGCTGTCATTCGTAAATTTCCCAGAAAAGCATAATATATAATTGTTCTTTTTCTATCATTTTCATCTATATTTATTTAAAAAATTTATATTAAATTAAAATTGAAATCAATGATGGCAACATGATTCTAATTACCTGGCAATCTACGTGTCAAATTGTAGAAGTACTAGATACTTAATTGTGGAAATTTGCACACATGTACATCTAATTGTAAATAAGGCAACGAAAAAGGATTTTTCTTGCTTCATTTTACAATGTGTTTTAAATAGAAAATAAAAATCGACAATAACTCTGGAACATTGCAAATTTTCATGAATAATAATTATTGTAAGTGATGCCACTACAGTTCCTTTATGTGTATGCATGTGCATCTCGTCCGCAAACATAACGACAAGAGCACGCCAGTACGCAGTAGCGCGCACCGAGCATGTCTTGACCCCCGGGTTTTTCTCGGTTTTGCTCCGCAGTGAGGATTACTACGGTGACCTGGACCTGAAGAGCATCCGGAAGAGCGAGCTGCTTACCGGCATCCAGAGCGAGCCCAGAAAGCCGAACCAGGCGAACCTCAAACCTAGGCCCACAACAATAGGAGGGCCCACGAGGCCCTCACCCATTCAGGAATAAATCCTGATTTACCTCGCTCTTTCTCCCTCCATCCCTTCATCTCTTCACACCTACTCTATCTCTTTCTTTCATTTTCTTTCTACTTCTCTTATTCTTTTTCTCTTTGTTGCTACCATTTAATTTTATCAAATTCTATTGTTTAACGCAAGTTATTGGTCTAAAATCTAGATTGTAAAATTTAAATGTAGCATTCCTTACAAGAAATGCTACATTTAAATAGTGATTTTCTATTACAATATTCGTTAATGATGAGGGTCATATAATTATGTGAAATAATTATAAAAATAATTCATATAAATATGTGCATAAAAGATTTAGAAAAAGAATTATGTCCTAATTATTTTTTAATAAAATATAAAATGTTAAACATGCCCTAAACAAAAAATTAATTTTTTTTAATTTTAATACTTTACTTTAATTTCCTATGATAAAAAAATATTCACAAATTTATTCACGTTTTTTTATATATTTTACTTGTTTAATGTTGTTGATTTACTTCGTATTATTTAAATTTATATCGATTTTACGCCAATAAATTGTACCAAAGTACACTTTTTCCTTCTTCTTCTTCTTTTTCTTTCTCTTTTCTTTTCTCTCTTTCTATTTCTTTATCTTGTTCTTCTCTTGCTTCTTTTATGTTTTTCACTCCTTCTCTTTCTTCTTTTCTCTCTCTTTCTCTCTTACTCTTTTTCTGTTCCTTCACGCATAATAAACATACATTCGCATACACATAATCGAGGAAAAATGCAGCCCTGATTACATAAAGAGGATTTCTCCGGAAAGGAAGTAATCGGCGGCCCACAAGGATCGATCTCGAGGCGAAATTTCGGAGCAAAATCCGCGAGATTCTGAAAGGATGAGAAATGCGCGATCGAGCTGCTTATAAATTTCATGCCCTAATTCTCGCGAAATTCTCTCTCGTCGCTCTGATTGAGCGTCTCCATGCAATCTCGATGCACAGAGCATATGCTATTTTTGTAATTAGAATGTAATAGAAGGAAAGGGATAGAGGTACACGTACAGGACCAATTAGCGCGACGAGTAATTGCGAATTCCGAGAATTCACGTAAAATTCTTTGTTCACTTGTATATGTCACGTTTTGCAATATTACGCATCGCTATTAAAAAACCTAATAATGTAATCTTTTGGTTGTCAGAACAAGTTTCTGTAAAAACTAGCAAAACTGCCGAAATTAATATAAGTATCTTATTATTATTTTCCAACGTACACATTGCACAGAATTAATTATAGTTTATAATATTTAAAGGTTCCCCTTAGGTTAGATAGGATTAAAATCCTGTCAATTTTCTATCGCTGTTGATACCATGTTTAATTGATAATAATAATTGATATTCAGATAGTATAAAATTTTCTCAGACCTGACAAATGCTCACACACAAACACACACTCACACGGACACACAAAGAACTCCAAAATTTATATTAATAATTTATATTACTCGTGACGCCTTATCGGCAATTTTGTTTAATCTATTCTTTTTAATAAATATAAAATTCATTCTCTCTTAACTGCTTCTCTAATCTATCCATACACTTTCAACTATATCTAATCTATCTTTCTCCTGTATTTTTTTCTTTATTGAGAACAAGAATTGAAAACTTGTAATTTCGTAATAATAAAAATGCGACAATTGAGGGCCGTTTTTGCAAAATTGTAAATTTTCTAAAAACATATATATTCTATTGATTACTTATCTATGATTATCCTGTCATTATAGCGATACAGCTACTAATTTATTTTAATGTGATATTTAATTTATTAATTAATTAATCTCAATCTGTTTCTAAATAATGTATATAACTATACGGAAATAATCGATAAAATGTATTTCCTGAAGATTTTTACTGTTAAACAGTTGAATTTTGCAAAAATTGTTCTCGATAGGACAACTAAAAAGTTAAATTTAACGAAATTACACGGGTTTTAATTCCTGAATGAGACGCACGATAATTAGAAAAAAGTTAAAAGCATCGATTTTACGTTGCGCATGAAATCGAAATCCATCGGACTCGCGTAATTAACAATCCACGAACCATGATCTACAATTCAGAAATCCTTCTGATTTTTGACGTTATTACGTAAGCAAGATCGGCCGGCTTGTCGTGTATCTTTAAGTAAAAACGAAAAGTCCATATACAATAAAAAAAAGAAAACTCTTGGAAAATTTTGACTCGTATTTTCACCGCATATTTGATGTTGACGTTAAAGTTTCTACTTATAAGAATTTCGTTCTATTTCGATCTATTTATGTAACGTTAAAATTGTATTTGATTCTAAGATCTAATTATGCATACTAAAATTGCATGGAATTCTGAAATCTGTTTATTTAATGCTATGATTGCATTGTGTGTCACGTCAGAAAAGAATTAGATGGTTACGTTTGACACTAAATGTGTGGTGAGAATATAAGCAATTTCTCTGTCTATATCCCTTGTGAATCCTATTTCCTAATCCATCGATCGCTAATCATTGACGCATTTCTGCATTTGTAATTCTTAATATATTTAATAGGTTTCTCAGCACATTCTGTATAGTCACTTGTTGCATGTTAAAACTATCGCGTAATGATGTATATAACTTAATCGTAACGTATGCGATGTATCGATCAAAGCCTGTAAATCTTAACTTACCTTAGAAGCTTAAGAACTGGCATCT
The DNA here is from genome assembly GCF_030848805.1 of Temnothorax longispinosus. NCBI lineage: Eukaryota > Metazoa > Arthropoda > Insecta > Hymenoptera > Formicidae > Temnothorax > Temnothorax longispinosus. The sequence continues at coordinate 7,668,236 of NC_092366.1, read as the reverse complement.
TAACACGCGTCAAATCTGTATCATCTGTATATATCGAATTAGCTTTATCATAATTATAATTGACGCGGCGATAAAAGGAAATGTACATTATACTCAGAGAGAGAGTATATTATACTATTTCATGTACAATGTTATATTTCAACCTTGTCGAATTTCAGATTTTTCTTATTTGCCTTAAATAAGAGATAAAAAGAAATAAATAAAATATTTATGAAATCATGTCCGATTTACGTGAAACGTAAGAGAAAACTGACAAGCTAAGATAATGTCAGTAAAATTAACTAAAATGCATGACAACTGTTATTCAAAACCAATTCCTTTGTTTTTGCACAGATAGATTTTTTTCTGATTTTTATAACACAATCTTCATCGAACTCCGTGACTTATGGAGTTCCCACAAGCGAACGGTACGAAAGTGTCAATTTAGTCCCAAGGGCGAACTAAAACCATTCGATAGGGGATAGTAAGGAATAATTATTTCCAGAATAATTCCCTTGTCAGACCCGATTAAATCAGAAATCGTAGAAATATTTACCCGTAGATTTATAGCTTACGAGATTCACGGGGGGTATACTTTGAAGCATCGTGATTCCGATTGAAGGCGATCACACGTTACGATCAAGTTATACGCAACATTTTCATACATTTCCCAGCCAGGACTATTACGGCGACGTGGACCTGAAGGCCCTACGCAAGCTGGGCTACAGGAAATAGAAGCGTTTGCATGCAAGCGTTGCACTCACCGGCGATGAAAACAGCGCGTCCGCCCCCGGGGAGGCCGGCCCCAGAACGACGATCGTCCGCAGGCGGAGGGGAAGAAGCAGATGCAACGACGAGCCTCCTGCAAATTGTTTTCCATAAAATTAAATCGTCGTCGCCGTGTAAATAAGTTAAATCGTTCGCAAAAAGATTTGCGAGAAGATACATCAGAAATACACGTTGAAAGAAGATACATCTGTGTCTGTATTTTTTCTCGCGTTATATCCTTAGATTTAATATCTTCTTAAAAAATAATTTGAGAAGAATGTACTTAGGTATCTAAATGTAACTAAATTTAGGGTAGACCGGGGACAAAAGTAACAGGGTACAGTTGTAACATCGTGAATATTTCTTAAACTATAAAAGGTACGTGTGTATGACCGCGAGGCGAGATCCGCTAGATAGAGCGGCATTTGTTCCTTAGTTCATTGCCGCCCCTCGCGGAACGTGCACGTGTGCAGGAGAAGAAGTTACTTTTTTCCTTCCTGAAGTAAGTTTTCTTACGTGCATAAAATCTGAAATATTTTTTTTTCTTTATGCCGAAGGTATAAGGTTTTATTTTTATATGTTTTAGTGATTATTTATGTTGATAATTTGCATAATACGATTGACTTTCATCCAAATATTTATGTAAAAAATTTACTTTGAATCATAAAATATCATTAGGGGACAATTGTAACATCAATGCCTGGGAACAGTTGTAGCGTTACAATTGTCCCCGTTGCTCGGGGACAACTTCAACTTAACCTAACCCTTTAAATATATATGATTATAAATAATCTTTTAGTTGAGAAAACAGTATTATTTGTTTTTGTTTGCTATAATGTAAAAATACTGATATTGTCATGTAACAAATTATTTTATCATTAAAGTTACATTTTTTATAGAAAATTCGTAAGATTAATTACATAAACCTACTAAATAACCATTATTTTGTTTATAGATGATGTGGTACAATCGTTCCCCTCTGCTGTTACAATTGTCCCGGGGGTTGGGACGGTTGTAACAGTATTCCTATTCTTTAAACAATAATAACTATTTTCCTAGTTACATTACTGAATTCAGCACAAGAAAATTTTGTAGTCAAATAAATTCTACATCTAAAGGTACAGGTCTTTTTTACGTAGATATTATATTTTAACTCTTATAAAATCTTAAACTCAAAATGTTACTTTTGTCCCCGGTCTACCCTACTAAATGATAAAATAATGAGTCACAAGTATATTTTATTTAATAAATACAGCAAGTAAATAATTATATATATATATATATTATTAACGGAATTTGTTAACATTCTGAGTTATAGTGTAATTTTTAACGCGACATAAGCGTTTTTGATAGTAAAAAGTAATTTTTCTGATCTCTCGAAAATGTCTACTCTTTCATCGAGCTTTACTCTTGCAAATCTACCGGTAAGTGATTTTGATGGGAAATTCGATGCTTTATACGAATCCGATAATAATTTTTGCATATTTTCAAAATTTTTACATTTTTGGAGTAACAAAAGTAAAAAACGACGTGCGGGGCAAAGTCGACAGGGGCTAAGTCGACATGCTGTTTTATTGGTTCCCAATAATAAACGATGCTTGTAATGCAGCATATGGCCCATGACAAATGTGTGCGCACGTGTAATCGCGAATTTACTTGCATAAATTGTTTTTCAGACATGAGTTTAGATGAAAATAATTGAATGTTCAACAATTTTTGTTCTTATTATTTCCAATGATTGTTTTACTTAATTCCAAATTTTTGTACTTTCTAAATACACGATAAACAAATGTATATTTAGTTTCAGACAATAAAAAATAAGTTCCAGATCAAATTGTGTCGATCAGGCAAAGTGTCAGGCAAAGTGTCATAGTTTACCCCGGCATTTTTCAATTTGAAAATTTGTCTTCGCGTCACTTTTCTTTTCCTGGCGGCAAAACAAAGCGACGTACAGCAAAATTAACTTCCTGAATCAATTTTGTACCTGAAGAAACACTCTTTAAATATATACCATTGAATTTGCCTAAAAATTTTAATTAAATATTAAAAATTGCCTTTGAAAAAATAGTGTCGGCTTAGCTCCGGTCTCCCCTATATATATATATAATTTAAGATAATATAATAACGTAATGAGAGGAATTTTACGTAAATATCTGATCAACATAAAATAATAATGATATTTCATCACCAAGTAATTTTAAAGAATTGAGCAATACAGGGTGTTTTATTCGGCAGCAATTTCGACTTCTTTATTCTAGCGGGTACAAAATTCATTCTATTAGCACCTTCCTTTCACGCTCCAACTCAAGAAAATTCAGTGTTGCTTTTCCACCAAATAAGCACTTTTGGTTGATCGTTTTTTCCGTTGAAGTAAGAAAAATACATTTGGCGACTTCTCTTTCTTTCTCTCACTTTAATCTTAATTAAAATAATGTTATATTAATTTTTTAAGTTATACATATTACAGCAAATTTAGTCATTTGCGTTACTTTGTACCAGCGTACACGTAAAGCTACTACATAAATGTGAAGTTATTTAAAAACATTATTATAAATACATGATCTACCTAATTGTGTTTTAATTTTTATAGAAAAGCTGGTATTTTTCTATAAATTTGATTGTTGAAACTGTTAATAAAATCATAATTTTTTAAAATTTGACGATCGAATTATAATCCATTCATATTTCTAAAGAAATATTTCTAAACAATTTTTTAAAATTTAATACTTTAAAATTTCTTTACTTATATATATTCTTTCTATTTACTTATAGATACAGATATTATTTTCGTAAAAAAAGAGGGATATACATGTAAGTCGAAAAATATAATATTATAGAAAAGAGTTTCCTAGATTAAACTGATGCTTACTTTTACGGTATATTCTGTCTGATTTTGCTATTTTCAATTATGTTTTAGCATAAATTTAAAATTAATAATGAAATAAGCAAAGATAGAGCTGTACAATCTCGTAGTTTGGCAAATTAAAAATATTTATACATATTTACATACATCCCAATAAATAAACTATACTTCTCTTTTTGACCTGTGTGAGCAATATTTCAAACGCTTGTTGAGGTCATTTCTGTATCACATTTAGTAACAGACAGCCTGCAGTACAAGACGGATATAATGAAATTATACCGGAGGACGAAAAATCTAGAGAGTTGTGGTATTATTTCGAAGACTTCACTTAGAAGATTTGCTCACAAAGTGCAGGATGTGTGGAAAAGAAATTCAGTCATACGCGTCACATATATATAGTTATAAAAAATTTAAAAATTTACTTAAAGAATACACATGTAATATTTAATATAAACCCCACCATACTGTACACTCTACGGCATTATTAAACGCCCTCATCAAATTGTAAGGCAATATGTAATAAATGTGGTATCACAATGACTAATAGAGTACATTGTACTTTGACATCACATCTAAATAAAAAACATCTCGAATGGAAAAACCAGAGTCAACAAGTCAATGAGTAAGTACATATTCAAAAACTTATTAAAATACCAAAGGCTCTAAAATAAATGTAGTAATAAAACAATCAATATCTGAAAAAACTTGAGCTTTTATCAGAAAATGTATATAGTTATTTACAATTCCGATCATAAATGTACTTATTTAATCGTAATAATATAAAAATCTTTCAATTATTTCGTATAAAATTTCAACAAATTTTAATTGTTTATATTTACAGTTTTTTATTTATCGTAGTCACTATTTATCATATTTATCTATCATAGTCATTATCTATCATATTTACATTCTTTTATCTGTCAACGGCTATAAATACAATTTAAATATACACACCGTTGATCTTTGTAAATGTAGTGATATTGATGCTTTATTCGTTATCTTTGAAAATATTCATATCTAAAAAAGACATGTAATGTTGTAAATATAGCATTAACTTAATTTATTCTATCACACTTTCTCTATCACTATTATATCACATTTATTTAATTTATTCTAACTTATTCTACAATCTTTCGTAAGAACATTCTATTGTTTTTTATTGTTTTAATTTGTAACTGTATCCGACTTATGTCTAAACACGTATTAACATATCAAGGTAGCCACCTTTATCATTTATATATGTATAAAAAATTATAACATTAGTTTTTATATTTAATGGTTCAATATTACTATTACAGAAATTTGAAGTATAAAAAAATTTTCTTCCTATTCGCTCCGTGCGATGGTATACTATAGCAGAAAAGTAGCACTTAGGGCGCTCATGATGGCCGTTTGCATTATTTGCTGGAGTGACAGTTATTATTTTCCAGTAATCTAGTACATCGTAATAGGAAAATTACGAAAGAGAAACTTAAATTGTTGCGTGCATTCGTGTAAATATGTATTTCACAGAAGATGTTAAATTTTGTATTTATCTATGTTATTATGTAATGTAATATATTTATGTTAAGTTGAAATATAAGTTTAAATCATTATTATCAACATCATCATCATCATCATCATCATCATAATCATCATTATCATCATCTCTCTCTCTCTCTCATCATCATCATCATTATCATCAATCACAAATATAATTCTTTTAATATATAATTATAACATAGTATTACATTATTATATATATATATATATATATATATATATATATAAAAGATATTATTTGAATAATATTATATTTTTAAATACATAAAATTTATATTTTTGTTTAAGGGGATCCTATAGTGGCAGTAGTTACCGACATTTCTTATTTTAAAGAAATCTTTGAATTGGCTTTACAGAATTGCAAAATTCTTGTACAGAATTAAAGTGTGCACAAAAATCTAGTGCAAGACACACGATTTCATATCAAAAACGAAAAAAAATTAAAAATTTGGGCACATACAGCTGTCACCTGATGACAATATTTGCTTGAACAAAAATACTGCAGTATACAAAATGATACCCAATTGCACTAGGGACAACATGTAGGAACAATATCGTGCAAATAGAATAAAGATTCAAAGCCTAGAAAAAAAGATTTTCACTAAGGCAGCTTTATTAATGCAAAGGCACATGCAGGTTGACAGAATGAGCAGTATTGCGTGTAGAGAGAGATGGCGCAGCAATCGGACAAGGACAGATGCGCATTTCGTTAGACAAGGGCAGATATAGGCCGGTAATATAGAAAATAATGATAGAAAACAAATTAGAACGGAATTAAAAATGTTCGACATTATCGACATCGAGGAAGTTCGGCTTTCACTATAGGATCCCCTTAAAACAAAAAGTATAATATTAAAACATACAATTTTTTAAATTATATATCTAATAATTAATTTAAGTATTAGAAAATTAATCCAAGGTTGTGTCGTTTTTCTTCCTGAGTTGGGTAAAGAAATCCTCCATTTCCCCTGCATTGTCCCAATCATTGTTCCAACCGTACGGATAATAAGAACGTGGTTTTCTTGTATAGTCACTCGTGATCACAAATATAGTCAGATTACGAATGATTATATAAGAAAACCACGTTCTTTTCTTCTCTGATTTAATGCAGGGGTTTTATCCAGGCACCAAATGATGCGGAACAGGCAACCAGGCCGATACCGACGACGATTTCGTCGCAGCACTAGTGCTGCAGACTGATATCTTTCAGATAGCGTGGATTGCTATTTGGATACAATCTCCGACCGAACAATATCGTAATTGTTCCGCGAGATATTGTTCAGTTGGAGATCGTATCCAAATAGCAATCCACGCTATCTGAAAGATCTCAGTCTGCAGCATTAGTGCTGCGGAGCAGACTGATGTTGCCGTTAGCGTAGATTGCTATTGTATATTGATCTTCATAGCCGGGTTGAACGAGGACGTCGGCAAGTGCGATACTTTCTAACGAGATTGTCACTGCTAAGAACTGAAAAAGAATGATTAAGGAAACTTTATGCAGATTGTTCTTGAACAGATATTTGATCACCCCCAAAAAATTCTGTGGTTTAGCGGCTCCTGGTTGATTCTAGAGGATTTTTTTCTAAAATACGGCTTCAAGAATATATTTTAAACTCTAGAGGAATATCCTCTAACCATGAGACACTAGACTCAAGATTGCATTCCTATATTAATGCTATATATAGAGGAATCTTTTCTTCTTATAAATCAAATAATAATCTTACTTATAGCATTATAATAATTCGGTAAGTTAAACGGCCTGACTGGCAAGTTTTATTAAGCATAACATAACGACGTTTCGACCACTATTTTGGGTCCTTTTCAAGTTATTTTAACAATGCTGGAATAAAAGAATGAAAGAATATATAATTGAAAATTAAACAACATTACGCGTTGAACAGATTCACGAGAATATCGGTAAATAGAACTTACATGGATCATTGTGCGTCAAACATATAAAATTCGTGGCGGGTCGGAAAAATACGACGGTCTCATGTGAAGGCCGAACAACTAATGATACATTATCGCAAAATACAGTAAACATAGAAGGAAAACCTAAAGTGATACATTATCGCAAAATACAGTAAACATAGAAGGAGAACTTAAAGTGAAGATATTATTCGATCATAGACCAATGGCAGGTTTTCAGTATCTTTCTGTGAGTTGATTGCCTCTTTATGTTTTTTAATGAATAGCATTTCAGAAATTTCACGTTTTTTTAAATTTTGTTCTTTGTGTAAGATTGTAACATCCTGCCATTTGAAATTATGGTCGAAGTCTGTTCTATGCCTACTGACGACCGAATGTTGGTTGGGGGGTTTGTTGATATCTGCGCGATGCTCTTTTATACGCGTTTCTAAATGTCGCTTCGTTTGTCCGATATAGCATGCATTGCAATCAGAGCAGTCAAGTTTATAAACGACATCAGTGCATCTCTTGATCTCCAATTTATCCTTCCCTTTCCTGATTAGTGTATCCATTTTCTTAGAGACCGTATATAAGGTGTTCAAACCGTAATTTTTGAACGTTCGACGTAATCCCTCACTAAAAGTTTTTACGTAGGGGATGGGAACGTAATTTTTCAGATCAAGAGTAAATGCACTGCTTTCGTTGTTAGCGCTATCCTCATTATTCGATCGTTTGTTAATTTCTGAAATTCTTCTTTGAATGTGTTGTTTGAATATTTGATACACCTGGCCTAGTAATGGTGTCCCTACGGAAGGAAGGTTTTTATACGAAGATTACCAGATTATACGGATTGGACAAGGCTATGCTGCTGAAATCTTGGATCAACTTACAACATAAACTGCGTTCGACGAAGCAACAACTAAAGTTTTTACTCCGCTGCCGACGGTGGGGCCTATTTCCTCCACACATCCTAAATTTTCGATACAATATTAAACTGCGCAACATACGTTTAAATCGAACATTGGACAATTACAAACACCGTTGCCAATGTTTGTTATTGAACCTAGAGATTAAGGACATTAACTACACGATTGCTTATTTACGATCTGAGGGGCAAAGGATTGAAGACGCGCTATACGTTTCTCTACCTGCATGTACAGTAAAAAAATTTTTCTTATATAACAGAAACAAGATATCTTACTTCGACAACTTGACCAGATGCAAATTAATGAAAAAATTCAATAACTTAAAAATTAAACATAATAAACAAGTTGAGACTTTCCATAATATCGATACGAATAAATGGATCGTTAACATTAGTAACAGACAGATCCCCGAAAATATTTTAAAGATGCTAAGTCTTGGTAGCAGGTTCGGACTACCTGTCAATCAATACAATAGGAATGACCGATCAAAAATTGTCTTAGATGTTCTCAAAAACTTTGAACAAAATAAGCACATGATCGATGATGACAAAGTTAACGAAGTGCGCTGTCTTGTTTCAAATTCTCTCCATGATTTCATAAAAACAAACAAGAGATCTAATTCTATAGATAGATACATCTTATCGCAGTTTTCAGTATGCAAAAAATATCTCATTAACAACCCTGACATTCTGGTTACGAATGCTGACAAAGGTCAGACTACTGTCATCATGGATAGACAAGACTATATTATGCAAATGAAAGCCTTGCTTAACGATCAATCTACATACAGAAAATTAAACAAAAACCCGTTGAATAAAATCACCTCGCAATTAAACTGTTTAGTGAAGTCATGGAAGAACAACGGTATTATTGACGCGAGGGTTTACAATTTTCTGAACTGCACAAACGGTAACCTCCCCCGTTGCTATGGACTTCCGAAGATCCATAAGGAGGGCTATCCGTTACGCATAATTGTATCTGCCGTTGGAAGCCCTCTTTATAATGTCGCTTCATATCTGCATAACATTCTTAATAAAGCAGTTGTGAAGCCGTGTTCACATGTTAAAGATAGTTGGTCGTTCGTGGAGAGTATGAAGCAACACAGCATCCCCCCTGACCACATCCTGGTCTCTCTCGATGTCGTTGCGTTGTTCACGAACATACCCATAGAACTTGTTCTGACTGGAATCGAAAAAAAGGTGGGATGCGATATCTGGAAAGACCCGGATGAATCTTGACCAATTTCTACATGCTATCAGAATGATTCTTAACTCCACTAGTTTTTCTTTTGACGGTGAGTTCTACGAACAGATCTTCGGCAGTCCAATGGGTTCCCCCCTCTCGCCTATTTTAGCCGATATTGTTATGGACGACTTGGAGACTTGCTGCCTTCAATCCTGTGATTTTCATATCGAGATTTTTCTTCGTTACGTCGATGACATTTTCATATGTGCATTCCGCAATCGAAACTTAATGAGGTTATTTGTCCGTACTTTTAACAACTATCATCCACGTCTCAAATTCACGTATGAACTTGAGAAGAACAACGCTCTGAATTTTTTGAACACGTCTGTTTTTAGACACGGCAACTGTTTGTTCACCAACTGGTATCGAAAACCAACGTTCTCTGGCAGGTATATTAACCCTCAGGGTACGGACTGGGTTAGCGTAACCCGAGCGAATTTTGAAAGTAGCGCCATTTCAAAGGAAGTGAATGAGGGGGGTCCGTACCGGGGGGGAAAAATTTTTGAGGTAGCTACTATGGCTGCGTTCGGGGAGCGCGCTATCAGCGCTATTTGCTTATTCTATCCTTGTTTTACACCTGATGAGCGATAAAGATAGAACGATGCAATAGCGCTAATAGCGCGCTCCCCGAACGCAGCCTACGTGAGCGCCAAGGGGCAGCGTCAGTCTACGCTTGGTGCTCAAGTTATAAGATTTTGAAAATTAAACTTGGGTAGTCTACACCCAGTCCGTACGGAACGTTACAAAATCCGTGTTTTTCAAACAAAAAAAATTTGTGTTTTTCGAGTATTTGCTGCAGTAGAGTATTCTGGTATGTATAATTTACTATTTTCAATATACTTTTGTGCATTCTAACCTCAAAATGATGCTCTGTAGCATACCAGCATAACGTATCCGTGCATGCAATTTTTGTTATTTATTTATATTATACTAATCAACAACATCCAAAAGAACTATTTTTACTTTAAGATATTTTTTTTTGCGTTATTACGATAAATCAAGCAAGTAACGTTATATCGCTATCGCAAAAAAACGGGTATTTTCATAGTTAAAAAAAAAATACTTTTTGAAATGGATCAAAAAACAAATTCAGCTATTTTAAAGAACAACTTTTTAGCTTTCAAACGCGACTTAAAAAATGTCGATATTTTTTTTTTTCATAAAGTTATGCAATTTAAAAGAAAAAATGAATTTTTATGAAAATTTTTTGAGAATGGTTTACATTTTCAAATGTATCTTTGTTTAAACAAATAAGGTAATAAATCTATCAACGCGATTGTATTTTTGAGAAAATTTCCGAACCAAAAAAAAAAAATTTGTTTCAATTGATAAATTACAGCCCGATATATATACAGTCAATCAAAGTCGCCGGGTTAGGCTAACCCATGTCCGTACGGAACGTAACTTTTTTATAGTCCGTACCCTGAGGGTTAATTTCTTCTCCAGTCATTCTTTGAAATATAAGATTAACACGGTCATTAATTTGGTTGACCAGGCCATACTATTGTCGGATGAACAATTTCACGATGAAAACATCAAGTTAGTGAAAACTATTATTGTCAAATAACTGTTTTCCCGACCTGTTGGTGAACAAACACATTCAAAGAAGAATTTCAGAAATTAACAAACGATCGAATAATGAGGATAGCGCTAACAACGAAAGCAGTGCATTTACTCTTGATCTGAAAAATTACGTTCCCATCCCCTACGTAAAAACTTTTAGTGAGGGATTACGCCGAACGTTCAAAAATTACGGTTTAAACACCTTATATACGGTCCCTAAGAAAATGGATACACTAATCAGGAAAGGGAAGGATAAATTGGAGATCAAGAGATGCACTGATGTCGTTTATAAACTTGACTGCTCTGATTGCAATGCATGCTATATCGGACAAACGAAGCGACATTTAGAAACGCGTATAAAAGAGCATCGCGCAGATATCAACAAACCCCCCAACCAACATTCGGTCGTCAGTAGGCATAGAACAGACTTCGACCATAATTTCAAATGGCAGGATGTTACAATCTTACACAAAGAACAAAATTTAAAAAAACGTGAAATTTCTGAAATGCTATTCATTAAAAAACATAAAGAGGCAATCAACTCACAGAAAGATACTGAAAACCTGCCATTGGTCTATGATCGAATAATATCTTCACTTTAAGTTCTCCTTCTATGTTTACTGTATTTTGCGATAATGTATCACTTTAGGTTCTCCTTCTATGTTTACCGTATTTTGCGATAATGTATCATTAGTTGTTCGGCCTTCACATGAGACCGTCGTATTTTTCCGACCCGCCACGAATTTTATATGTTTGACGCACAATGATCCATGTATAAGTTTTATTTACCGATATTCTCGTGAATCTGTTCAACGCGTAATGTTGTTTAATTTTTAATTATATATTCTTTTATTCTTTTATTCCAGCATTGTAAAAATAACTTGAAAAGGACCCAAAATAGTGGTCGAAACGTCGTTATGTTATGCTTAATAAAACTTGCCAGTCAGGCCGTTTAACTTACCGAATTATTTCATCACTGGCGAATAACTTTTATTGAATACATTATAGTAATGCTTTAAAACGAATATTTCTTATTTTTAATCTTACTAAGCATAACTTATATCGAATTATCATATGCTGACTAAGAGAAAATTCCTTTCTGCAATGCGTCATTCAAATAATACTCTTGTTTGTAGAGTATAATATTTTTTTTATATAAATCTTTGCGCCCCCTTCCCCTCTCTCTCTCTCTCTCTCTCTCTCTTTCTCTCTCTCTATCTGTGTGTGTTTAATTGATGTTCTAAGTATTTATTGCAATAAAAATAAATGCAATATCTGCTGGGTATTTATGTAAATTTATATAAATTTTTAATAACTACGTAACTTTTTGAGTTACTTTGAAAACCATGTAATCTTGATTAAAAATTATTTTAAGCAATTACGTAGTTTTTAAAACAACTTCAAAAATACGTGCTTTTTAAAAAGCCACAACATTTGTTAAAATAAAGAAACAAAAGTATAATACATTTTTAAACACATTTAATACAAAAATGAGACTATATGTTATAACGTAGAATATTATACAGTACAATATTATATGATACAAGGTATATTATAATATTACATATATTTACAATATTGTAAATATATGTAATACTATTTTACACAAACGCATGACGGAATGTTATATAATTAGACAGACTTCTTGCTCCAACTCTGCAATGAGTGGGTGTAGATACTATTAAATCATCGAATTTAATAAATTTCCACTCAGAGGAACCTTCAATCACTTCATAACTGCAAAGGTGTTTCACAAAATCCACGGTTTCAAACATACACAAAAGAAAATATACAGCATCAGATTTTTCGCAATATGTAACAAAGTTTATTCGACCAAATACAGGGTAACCAGTGTTTTTGTGGAACATTACAGCTACACATATTCTTTTCTTATAAATGGTACAAGAAATTCTGATCCACGAAAATATCTTTATAATTTCATTTAAATCCTTAGGCAGAACATCAGGAAATAATTGGTAATTTTTAATATCCGAAATATTGACTTCTTCTTGAACTCTAAAAGAATATTTTTCACCCAGAAGCTTTCGAGCTAAAAATCTGGCACACAAATTTAGCTGATGTTTAATCGCCAGAGTCAAAGGCAAGTTTCTACGAGAATTTGTAGCATGGGCTGCTTGTTTCAGAAGTCTGTGTTTAGCCTCCCATCGAAGGCAACAAACTGACCATAAGGGACCAACTCTACGCATCACTTAATATAATGGTGCATGTAATGATGCTTAGGTTTGAGTGTATAGCTTTGGAAAAGACAGTAAGATATTTTTTATGATGTTCTGAAATGAGGACGCTCAGATAACTAAGTGATCGAAGGTTTACATAAGGTGTTGTAACTATGTCTACAATGGATTTTAACTTTAAGTAAAGATACCAACTTTCAATATCGTCAGGAACTAAATCACCTAGCATTAATCCAAAATATCTGACAAAACACAACATCTCTGAGGCAGAGAACTTCAATTTACCAGCTATAAAAGTGCTCTCTTGTAATTTGTGGCACTGCATTACCTAAGTCTACTGGACCGTAATCAAAATAAAATACACGATTATTCAGAGTCTCCAAAGAGAAGTATTTTTTATTATATATTAAATTAAAAAGTATAAGTGCTAAATCATAACCGCACACTCCTTCTAAAAAATCTAAAAGATCATGCATAATATCAAAGCTAAGCTTTGTATAAAGGAAAAGCTGGGAATAGCATTCCAAACGCATTTTTTTTAAATACCAGTCTTGTTAAGATCTTGTAACAAAACTTCAACAGCGTAATTCTGCATTGTTCTTAATTTATCTGTATCAAGAGCAGTTAGAGATGCAATTTCATTCCTGTGATGCTTGCACATTCTACATGGATAGTTTGCATTGAATTCCTCAGATAGTCCACAAATAGAATGAATTCCTAAGTTGTCACCCAGCAAGAGACACAAACTGAAATAAATTTGTTTCTCTCCTGAACTAGTTTTTACAGTTAATCCATTTTTTTCCAAATGTATCAAATCTTGAATTACTGGTGAAAATAAATTTATATTTCCATGTACTTTACATTCTGAGAGAAACAAAGAAGCCAAAAATATGTTATCAAGTTTTGAGGCATACTTTTGAGGTATGCAAGCAATATTGTAATAAAGTGCTCCTAATTTATGGTGACTAGCATGAGATCCTGTGATATTATCTGAGTCCATATCGTCAAAGAAAAAAAAGAAGTGGAAGCACTATTTTACCATCAAAATATTTAGCTACTTTTTCTTTCCACATCTCTCCTTGTACAACATTTGCCAGACTAGAGTCAAGCTCAACAGGGTCTTCTTTCCCCGCTAATTTTTCCAAGCCCGTTCCCTTGGCAGTGGTTTCGCTAGATAGTAGATAGGGACAGTGGGAATCTCGTTAATCTATTCATGCGCGTCACTAATTAGATGTATGTACAACATTTGAAAAAAGCTCTTTTTTTTAGAAAAATGCTCCCAGTTTGAAATAATAGAATTAAAACAACCTGATAATTCCAGAAAACGCTTTAAAACTGCTTTCATGGGGATGTATTGACCAGTATCAAGTTCATGACTCATTACTGTTTTGTTTACTTGTGTTCTAGGCTTAAGTGACTACCAATTACATAGCTCATAGGAGCTATATAGAATTAACTCTCTTTCAATGCTTCTAATCTTTCATAGTCATTATGAAAGTCAGCAAAAATATCATTACATGCGTTAAACATAAGAGAAAGATCATAAAGTTCTTCATCACTATAATTAAACTTACTCAACATTTTAAAAACTTTGTTTTTTAAGATACAGTATTTAAGTATCCACTTGATAATAATTTCGAAGCAGCATCAACTATTTCTTGAACATGAGCCCGATTCAAAGTGTTGGAGGCATACAATTTTGATACAAAAACAAGTGTAGAGTATATTTTAAGGCTTTTTTAACATTATAAACTGAAATTAAATTACTTTCTGATATATTTGATTGAAGAACATGCTGATGCACATCAACATCTGAAATCTGGATATTATTTGGTTGTTCTGCTTTATTAACATGACAAGCACCAGAAAATTGAATTTGCTTTTGTGAACAATTTTCATCTAAAAAAGAACACTTGAGTAGATGTCTTTTGAATGCACGTAAGGAAGCACAAGTTTTATAGCAATTAGATGCAGGACATCTAAGAGCAGTGTGAGCGGCTATGGTATGGTATACTTTAATATGTGCCAGCAGAGCTTCGATTGAGTTAAATTGATTTTTACACGCAAAACATAATATCTCCATTATGAACAACAAAATTAAATACACAAGTTTGAGCTTATACAAGTAACGTAAATCTATTATTGAAACAGTCTTTAAATCACAGGCTGATCCTTACATTAACTTAAAATTAATACATAAAAAAATACTAACTTGAAAAAAGATTTACTTATTAATTATATAGAAAATCTGTTAGAATAGAAGCCTACAAACTTGAACGTCGTAGATTTAAACTTAAATTAAAACTTTAACCAGATGTTTGCTCAGTTTTATTCGCAATTTTTGTTTGAAGAACTTCAAAGGATTTAACAAGCGCATTGACAGTTGAATTCTTTCTATCATACCTTGTGGAGATACGATATAGAGCTTGCTGAACAAAAAGCCATGCACCTCTTGCTTCATATAAATATTCAGTCATCAAAACTTGTATTGCTTTGAAACATTGATTGAAAACCTTCAACACATTGTTAAATTGATATTTGACGTCATCAATTATGACATAGCAACACTCGTATTGTTCCACCGTAGGCCTAACAAAAAGAACAAAGAGTTGAACTCTAGTTTTAAGCTTTAAAGCTACAGCACGTCTTCGTTGAATAGCGGGGTTAATATCTCATCCTGGCACCTATATATAAGAAAAATGAAATAAAAAAGTTACTATTACATTACAATTTTACAAGAAGCAAAAGATTCAGGAAACTTTAGCACATGCTCCACTTTATAAAAGCAAGAAAGAAAACAATCTATTTTTATTGTAATTTGTAGAATGTGGCTTATGAAACCAGATTAGTATAAAAAAGGAAATATATATTTTGATATCTTTATTGTAATCTTTAGAATTTGGCACATAAAAGTAGATTAGTACAAAAAAGAAAATATGTCTTTTAATAAAAATCACAAAACAAAAACAAACTACTATTAGGTGTCAGTTTTTCTAAGAATCAAATAATATATACTTTAAAAAAGTATATTTATTAGTTTGTCAAATAACTTGTTATAAGCAATTTCCAACTTGTTTTTTGTATAAACATTTAAATTCGATGTCTTAATAAAAAGTTAACTGAATATAACGAAGCATATCAATAAAACTTACTGTCACATGTATAAAAGCATCTCTTTGCCTCAAATATATTCGCCTTTATCTTTTTCCCAGAATCAAGTTTTTGCAGTTGTCGAGATGGAACTAAATGTGGGAGTAAGTGAAGAATAACAGCAGTAGAATTTGCTACAACAGATAAGAAAAAAACTTCTATTATAAATGAGACACAAGGACTTTTCTAATCTTCAATTTTACTTCTATTTATTTATTTTTTTATAAACATCTACCATCATCCAGCTTCTCCAATTTCTTTAACTGTGTTTTTTCATATGAATCTTTCACTTCTGCTTTCAAAAGTTGTTTGAGAAGGGGAATGAATTTTTCCCACTCCAAAAGAAGTATTTTTTTTTTAAAGTCACGATCAAGCTGGAAAATTAAAATTTTTATTTTTATGAGAAATTGCCAAACAATAGATGGTATTAACTAATAACACTACAATATAGAACACTAGAATAGAAAAAAATACTCACTCTCAAATGCAGGCCAGTGGTCGCCTAAATGTGCTTCCATTAAAAACTTCTTTACCTCGTTCATAATGAAGAACACTAATTAGTACTAAGTACTTCAAGATTATGCACACAATTCACCGATGCTTCCGTTAAGCGGTCACGCGAGAAAGACGTGCGGTAAATACCGACGAGAGGTGACATGCGTAACGCTCAATAAAATCTGTTCAAAAAAGCAAGGAGAGAAAGGAGAGGAACGCGCACTTCCTGCTCGCGCCGTGGCGATATCGCGTCGTGTATGATCGTGTAGTGACGTGTGGCGTACGCATCGCGTAGCTAATAAGACCATTGTCTTTTAACAAACCCGCGCGCCGCAAATATCTAGCATATTCTCTTATTTTAAGAACCCGCCCGGGAAAAAAAGATTATATATAATTATATATAATTATATATAAATATATATGATTATATGTGATTATATATATATAAAACATGGTGCTTTATATAAAATTATATATAGGCATATATAATTCCAAATATAACTAGATATGAACAATACATCATATATGCATTCACGTATGGATACATATAAGATTCATATGGAAGTAAGAGAGACCGGGGCTAACTCGACACAATTTTTTCAAAGGCAATTTTCAACAATTAATTAAAATTTTCAAGCAAATTTAATGGTACACATTTAAAGAGCGTTCCTTCAGGTACAAAATTGCTTCAGGAAATTTTGCTGTACGTCGCTTAGTTTTGCCCGAAAGCTCGATGAAAGAGTAGACCATTTTCGAGAGATCAGAAAAATTACTTTTCACTATCAAAAACGCTTATGTCGCGTTAAAAATTACATTATAACTCAAAATGTTACCAAATTCCGTTGATAATACTGCCACATAAAGACGCATTTACAGTAGGAAAGGCAAGTTTCTCTACAATAGATTTAAATTGGCAAAAAGCCTAGTGTCAATAAGTTTGCCCCGGTGTCGAGTTAGCCCCGGTCTCTCCTATACATAACTTTATATGATTATTATATGATTATATATAATTAAACAGGCGATTAAAATATATTTAAGTATATACATATAAATGTTTTATATACCTTTCGACATATTATATATAAGTTCATATAATTTATATATAAATTATATATAAGAAGCATTTATCCATGTAAATTATATATGATTATATATAAACTTTAAATTATCCAATAGATGGCATTCGATAGGATTCGTTTCTCGTATTTAAAATTTGACAGACAGTGGTATAAAAATGTCTCACGTCAAGCAGTACCAAAGTTATAATATATAGAATAAATCATTTCACTTTTGATTCATAGCTTTTGAAAAAATATAAATCTTAATTTATTAATGCTTTATTATATATATATCGAAGTTAACAGTTCTTTTTCAATATATATTAACTATATATGGTCATATATGATTATCAAGAGACACGGTAGTGTCTCGCGCCAAGTACACGCGGAGCGAGACCGACCGTGACTCTTTTACGCGACGCGACGGGTTGCGAGTACTCGAGATGTTGAGATCTCGATAACGAGTGAACGGATCAAGTTCTAAGTAGGCTTGATCGATAGCTTGGGGTCCAATTAGGGGGGGGGGGGGTTTCTCTTATAATATTCCGCTACGTGCCCTACGAGCGGAGATATTGCGACGCAAAGTCCAAATGTGAAAATTTATTTTTAACCCTTAAAGCGCACACCTCCGAAAAATTACGTAAAGCGCACTGGGGGTATGAGATACCCCAGTGTCTTTAAATATGTACTGTAACGACGCTATTGACTATTTTATTGCATAAAAATTTCTGAATGAAGTTAAAGTCATGTATTTTAAGGATAAACAAAAGTTATAGCAATTTCTTAAAATTAACATTGTTTAAAAAATTATTGAAAAAGACATTTTAATGGGACTTATCAGAGCACAAAGTTCGGAGTGGGGTATCCTACACCCCATGTGCGCTTTAAGGGTTAAGATACGAATACGAATACTTCTACGTCGACCGTCTCTCATCTCAATATTATTATGATTATCAGAGAAACGTCACTTTCACTTTTTCGACGCTGGCGGCGCAGGTATCGCCAGTTTCGATATCGCGCGCGTATTTCGAAATTAGGTCGATAGACTTATCGGTCAGGAGGAAGATTTCTATTTAGGTAAATTAGGTATATACTTATATAATATATATTGAGTCAATTGCTTCATGTTTATCTGGAGAGATTTCGTATCCTTAAGGCTCAGTCACAATGAGAGGAATAAGGAATAAGATAAAGGAATTAGGAATAAGGCATATTGCATCTCACTTTAATGTACGTGTACTGAAGTGAGATGCGACATTCCCTTATTCCTTATTCTTTTATCTTATTCCTTATTCCTCTCATTGTGACTGAGCCCTTACATCGTATTACCACCGCTGCCGGAAAAGAAGGTTCTCTACGCTTGGCAGAAAGTGCCGCTAGGGAATTTTTAAGTCGATTCTTATGAATCAAGCTTGAATTCGATGTCTAGGTATCCCAGGTTGCCGATAGTGCGCTTCATAGTTTTCGGTGTCCAGGTGTAATCGTACGTTGAATTCGATGTCTACGTGTCCCAGGTTGCCGATGACGAGGTCCACATAGTGCGCTTCATAGTTTTCGGTGTCTACGTGTATTAATACCTTGAATTCGATGTCCACGTGTCCCAGGTTGCTGATGACGAGGTCCACATAATGCGCTCCGTAGTTTTCGGTGTCTACGTGTATTAATACCTTGAATTTGATGTCCACGTGTCCCAGGTTGCCGATGACGGGATCCAGATAGTGCGCTTCATAGTTTTCGGTGTCCAGGTGTAATCGTACGTTAAATTCGATGTCTAGGTGTCCCAGGTTGGCGATGACGAGGTCCACATAGTGCGCTTCATAGTTTTCGGTGTCCAGGTGTAATAATACGTTGAATGCGATGTCTAGGTGTCCCAGGTTGCCGATGACAATGTCTAGATAGTGAGCTCCGTAGTTTTCGGTGTTTACGTGTATTAATACCTTGAATTCGATGTCTGGGTGTCCCAGGTTGCCGATGACGAGGTCCACATAGTGCGCTCCGTAGTTTTCGGTGTCTACGTGTATTAATATCTTGAAATTGATGTCTAGGTGTCCCAGGTTGCTGATGACGAGGTCCAGATAGCGCGCTCCGTAGTTTTCGGTGTCTAGATGTAATAATACCTCGAATTTGATGTCTACGTGTTCCAGGTTGCCGATGACGAGGTCCACATAGTGCGCTTCGTAGTTTTTGGTGTCTAAGTGTATTAATAACTTTAAATCTGAATGTAGGAAACGTAGATATCGAATTCGAGGTATTAATACACGTAGACACCGAAAACTACGGAGCGCACTATGTGGATCTCGTCATCGGCAACGTGGGACACCTAGACATCGAATTCAACGTATTATTACACCTGGACACCGAAAACTATAAAGCGCACTATCTGGGACCCGTCATCGGCAACCTGGAACACATGGACATCGAATTCAAGGTATTAATACACCTGGATACCGAAAACTATGGAGCGCACTATGTGGACCTCGTCATCGGCAACCTGGGACACCTAGACATCGAATTCAAGCTTGATTCATAAGAATCGACTTAAAAATTCCCTAGCGGCAGAATTAAAATTATGTCATAACATAATAAAAATTCGCTGAATTAAAATTATGTCTAGACATAATAAAAATTGGATGAATTAAAATATTATGTCTTGACATAATAAAAATTGGATGAATTAAAATTATGTCTGACAAAAATAATTCCGCATTTTTATTATGTGTATACACATAATTTTAATTCATACAATTTTTATTATGTGTACACATAATTTGTTTTCGAATGAACGTAAAACGTATTTGTTATAATATCCATTATTGAAAATCGATATGCGCGACAAAAGCTCTTGTATATCATTAATTATGTTATTATTTATTATATATATTTCTATCCATATATTTTCAGTATTATTGTTACATTAGAAAAATTATTGGCATTTAGGATACGAATCTTTTTCCGTTAGTTTGTAAGTTTCATGGTTAAAAAGATCATGTCGTATTATTAACATATACCTAAGATTTATAGAATTGTTATTAATTTTATTATATATCTCAATTGCGCGAATCTCAAATATGTTTTGTAAAAATTATGCATAATATTCCTATGCAAGGATACTTGTTTAATTATTTCTTTCTATTGCATTTAAGTATAAAAAAATATACAATTTCTATGTGTTTGCACTTTATATTTAATGAGCAGGCAATTAAATATATATGATTCAATTTGCGTCTATGTCTCTTTATTGACTGACATAGTTATATACTTTTAAATCTTTTTCTTTTCTAAAATTCAATCAATTAAATAGCAAAAACTACGTTATCATATTATATATTTTTGGTACGTAGTGTGCAAATGTATTTTGAAATAAAAATTATATATTTTTTACTGAATTATTTACACACACGTGCGGTTTCAGAGAATCATTTACCGCCAACTCAAATATGTTCTTACTCAACTGTTAAAATATGAAAGATAATTTTATCTAGTTGTGACATTTGCTCAAATTCCCGAAATAATTTTCAAGGATGTGAGTACGAATATATATATATATATCGTACTATTTAATATTTATAATTAATAGAAAATTATAAACGATGCGTTATGTATGAGAAATTTAACAGAATTGCTTTTATCAAATAGAATTAATTTGCGATTAGTTGAAGGGAATAAAAGAATAAACAAATCAGGTAAATTTCAGACACGTGTTACAGGTGTCCATCTGTAATTATCAAAAATATCGATACCTGAACATATACAGTTGCGAACAACATTCAGTAAGACACGCGATTAAAAATAAATAAAAAATTTTCCAGTTAACGACTTATTAACATTAATCATGCTATATTGCAATTATGTTTTATGTTAAAATTGAAAAATATATACAAGGTGTACAACTAAAAGAGTTACAGATTATTATTTTTAAAAACTAAGCAAAATAATAAATTGTTGTTTTCTTTAGAAATAATAGCCCGTAACACTTTTAGCTTCATACCTTGTATATACTGTTTATAAGATTATAAGATATATTGTTTATAAGATTAAGATGCGTAACACTACAAAAAGGCGTGATATCCGTACAAAATTACCTTTTTAAAAAAAAGGTAAAAGAAGGCGCCAAGTACACGCATAGTAGTTTATATGTATTATGTTGTTACCTCGAAAAAAACAAAGTGGTAGTATTATACCTCCAAATAGCTTTACCCTGTACATACTGTTTATAAAATTCGTAATACTACAAAAAGGCGTGATATCCGTACAAAATTACCTTTTTTAAAAAAAAAGTAAAAAAAGGCGCCAAGTACACGCATAGTAGTGTATATGTTGTTACCTCGAAAAAAAAAGAAAGTGGTAGTATTATACATTGAAAAAACCTAAGTAACAAGTGGTAGACGTAATCTTTATATCTCGAAAAATCTTGAAAAAATCTAAGCAGTAGTATCTTTATTTCCGAAAAATTATAACTCAAGTGATACACATCACAAAATTATGTTACCTTATCAAAAAGAAGAGTCGCGCTTCAAGTGATCTATTACAATTACAAAAAAGAAATGATATCTCTTTAAATTACAGCGCCAATTACAGAGAGAACATATATATTGCCTCAAAAAATAATTGTTGCACTACTTTGAAAAATCTTTACATTGTGTCAATTAGAAAAGAATGTATGATAACAATTTTATAAGATTAAAAAATTTTATTTAAATTTAACAAGAAAATACAAGATATTTAAATACAAAGTTTACATATGTATTTTTTAGTGGTCACAAAGAATTACAGAGGTAACAGTACAAAATAAAAATATTTTATTAAAATACATAAATTTTTCTTGTAAAAAAACTTGGCGCTGCTGGACCTCGAAATTTTAAATAAATAAGGACAACAATAAATAAAACTGTGAAGATCCCCAGCGTCGTCGCGGTTAGATCGTAAGGAAATTGCGTTCATTTAGACGTAGACGTTTCGAGTATTTCGCGTTTGACCGTCCGGGTAGAATCCGCTGCAATTTATGTCGAGGAATAGTCTTGTACGAATTCGACCGGGATTGCCGTGCAGTTCAGCGACGGAATGAGTATCGCGCTCGTGGGGTGACACGTGGCGCGTACTCGAATTCTGCTTGTTCGCCGTGGAACACGTTTACCTTCCATTTGTTATCTGCCTTACAATGAAATATAATTTTATGTTCTCTGTTACTTGAGTGTGATGATTGCGCTACGCTCCCTCTCCTATTCCAACCGCGGTTAATCAAAGAAGCCCACGCCTGAGAATACTGCGATCTCGTGTATCGTGGTGCGAGGAATCGCACCTGGCGCCCAACATTACATCTTAAAAATACTCAGTCGAGCTACCATATTCCCGCGGCACAACGCGACTCTCAGGAGGGCCTTGGTATTACCGCGATCTTACTTCGGGGAGGCTGAGCAGTGGCCTTACAAATTCCTCCTGGTTCCGGCCGCTCGTCGTTCGGCTCGCAGGGCTGGATGTTGCCGGGATAGCGGCTCCAGGCGGCTCGCACGACAGTGGCGTTACCTCGGTCCGGCGGGACCACGTTGGGCCCGCGCGCGCCCGCGCGCGCCGGTTTCCCTAGCCTGGTCGGTGCTGCGCCCTGGCCTGTCAGCGATTCCTCTAGGCGATCGCCGCGCCTTGCGAGGGCGCCCCTCGTATCCGCTGTCGTCCGCCGGCGGTGGTTTAAAGGCCCGCCTGTGTGAGACCGGCTGTCCAGGCCGCGACTCACCATCCGGTTGTTCGACGGCCAGGCTGGACGGGCCATGGCTCGTCGACCGGTGGCGGTTTCCCGGTGGTGACCCCGTTCCTCGACGGGGACCTCTGTCGGGGCGTCCCCCCTCTCGGGTCCTCCGTTTCCGGGCTGCATTGCTGTTGTGCGGGCTATGTGGGTGCTTTGACAGGCCAGCGGCTGTTCCGGCTGTGGGCTCCAGCGTGACCCGTCCGTCGACCGTCCGTCCTTGGAAGCTCTCTGCTTCCAGCCGTAAGTCCCTCGGTGCGGCATACGCCGTTACAATTCCGTGACCCTAGCCATCTGCTCCGCACTCCCTTGACCTGTAACGCTCGCAAGAGATCTTAATTCTAACCTAAGTTCGCTCTCCGCCCGCCCCGGGCGGAAGCACCATCCCTGACGCCTCCCTCGGCCGAGCTCCCATCTGGGGTGAGGGACGTGACGTTTGTCACGTCACAAAATGCATTCAGATATTAAGAAGTTTGTGGATATTTTACTACTGTATCTATCATTGTTGCGAATTTGAATTTTTATATATTAATAATTGCTAAGAAAAAAATACAATTTACTATCTCCGGTCTTTTTTCATATCATATTCATATTTATATCTTATTTATGTTTCGTATAATTTTTATAAATTTGTTACCTTTACATTAAGATAGAATATACATAATTATATGCACTTACCGCTGCGATGCGCAGTAATAGAATCAAGAGACACGGTAGTGTCTCGTGCCAAGTACACGCGGAGCGAGACCGACCGTGACTCTTTTATTGTATACAACATCGACCTGTAAAATATAGATAAATATATTTAAATTAATGTCTAAAATAATATTTCAAATTTCAATATTTTAAAAAATAATTATTACGTCACTATTATTAACTTCTTATTCTTAATTCTCTTTTACTCTTTTCATAAATTCTTAATTATTTGTAGTCTTCTAGCCTTTTAATTAAATATTTCATTTAAAAAATTACGTAACTCTACATAAAAAATCTTTTCATATAAAAAAATTTTAAAAAATTTGATAAATAGAATCTTTAATTCTTGTGCATTTATAATTTAAATAATTATATAACTTTTTAAACGTTGTAAAATATTACAATGTTTTAATAAAATATTTTAAAACTTATTCTATCGCACATAAAATATTATATATTTGTTACGTTTAAAAGAGTTTTAAAATATTTTATTAAATATTTTAAGACTCTTAAATGTAACAAATATATATAATATTTTATATGCTATATAATGTTATATCCTGTAACTGATGCATGGAATACTCTATTGCAATCGCGAGGTTCTCGTGGGGAAACCGTGGGGAAAACCATTCAAGTCCATAAGTAAATAATATAATATAAAACAAATTGCTCACCTCGTGCTTACCAGTGCTTACTTCGCTGACGTTCGATGCCTCTCCGGGCCTCCTCCTCCTTCCTCGTCCCTCCGCGGCCATTCCTTCAAGGCGCTCACTCAACATTTGCTAGAACACATTTAACCCTCAGTGTACGATCTGGGTTAGCGTAACCCGAGCGAATTTTGAAA
This sequence comes from Temnothorax longispinosus, assembly GCF_030848805.1. NCBI lineage: Eukaryota > Metazoa > Arthropoda > Insecta > Hymenoptera > Formicidae > Temnothorax > Temnothorax longispinosus. The sequence continues at coordinate 7,643,267 of NC_092366.1, read as the reverse complement.
GTAGCGGCGCCATTTCAAAGGAAGTGAATGGTGGGGGTCCGTACCGGGGGGGGGGGGAATCTTTGAGGTAGCTACTATGGGTGCGTTTCGATATCACTGTAAGTACTGACGATATGACGTCATTGAGTAGAACTGCGGGAGCGTTTCTATATTGCTGTTGTTACTTTCAGGCTGGAATAACGGAACGACGACCACAGTACTGCCAGTACTGCCAGTGAATGTCGAAACGCACCCGTATAAGAAAGAAATATAACCTATCTTAACCTATCTTAGACACGACGTGACACGACGATAAAGCACCTATTCTAAATATATAAAAAAAATCTTGTACTTAAACAATAATGTTGCAAAAGTCATGTCTATAAAATAAATAACAGTTTTCAGATTTATAAAAATATCGAAATTATTTATTATTATATTAATTATATTAATTTAGTAGTAGTAGTAGTAATCTTTTCGGGCTTTTTCCGCATCTTCGTGACTAACGATTACTGTATATTTCTCGTTGTTGCCTTCCAGGTCCACAAGGACCAAACCTATATGTTGAACCTGGCACCCAACTTCCGAAAAATTAATTTTTTTACAGAAAACGTTAGCATTTTTTGTTTGTTTGTAGTAACAAAAATTTGTTTGTAGTTTAATACATTAAAAATGATAAAAATTAAAAAAATTACTCGCACTTTACTTTGAGATATCTCAAATCCGTTTGCGCCATCTTCTTTAGAATCATTTGTAGTTGTTTGTAGTGCTTTTCTTTTGTTTATAGTTGCACCATTCAAAAGTTATTATATTTTTATAATAAACAAAAAGTGTAACTTTGCCTATTTTGGAGATATCTCAAATCCGCTTGCGCCATCTTCTTCAGAATCATTTGTAGTTGTTTGTAGTGCTTTCTTTTTTTTGTATTTGCACTGTTCTATATATATCTAGTTATGATATTTTTGCAATATACCAGAAGTGTAACTTTGTGAAATATCTCCAAAATTGGCAAAGTTACACTTTTGTTTTTATTGCAAAAATATAATAATTTTTGAATGGTGCAACTATAAAACAAAAAGAAAAGCACTACAAACACCTACAAATGATTCTGAAAAAGATGGCGCAAGCGGATTTGAGATATTTCCAAAATTGGCAAGTTACTCTTTTTGTTTATTGCAAAAATATAATAACTTTTGAACAGTGCAACTACAAACGAAAAGAAAAGCACTACAAACAACTACAAACGTTTCTGAAGAAAATGGCACAAGCGGATTTGAGATATCTCCAAAATTGGCAAAGTTACACTTTTGTTTATTGCAAAAATATAATAACTTTTAAATGGTGCAACTATAAACAAAAAGAAAAGCACTACAAATGATTCTGAAGAAGATGGCGCAAACGGATTTGAAATATCTCCAAAATTGGCAAAGTTACACTTTTTGTTTATTGCAAAAATATAATAACTTTTGAATGGTGCAATTATAAACAAAAAGAAAAGCACTACAAATGATTCTGAAGAAGATGGCGCAAGCTGATTTGAGATATCTCCAAAATTGGCAAAGTTACTCTTTTGTTTATTGCAAAAATATAATAACCTTTGAACAGTGCAACTACAAACGAAAAGAAAAGCACTACAAACAACTACAAACAATTTTGAAGAAAATGGCGCAAGCGGATTTTAGTTGTCTTAAAGTGGGGTGCGAGTAATTTTTTAAATGTTTATAATTTTTAATGTATTAAACTACAAACGAAATTTTTGTTACTACAAACAACTACAAACCAAATGCTAATGTTTTCCGTAAAAAAATTAATTTTTGAAAGTCAGGTGCCAGGTTCACATAGGTAAGGACCAATTTTTTCAAAGGTGCCGCCATAGCCGCCATGTTCTTACTGCGAATGCCTCACCTCGCGAGCTGCAGTAATGAAAGTAGAAAGTGACGACAAAATCTATGACGTCACATGAACACGAAAACGCTTTGACAGCTTACTGCCGCGTATATTGGAACGGATTTACAGTGCTGCCAGTACTGCGAGTGAATAGCGAAACGCACCCTATGTGAGCGCCAAGGGGCAGCGTCAGTCTACGCTTGGTACTCAAGTTATACGATTTTGAAAATTGTACCTTTTTTATAGATCGTACACTGAGGGTTAACTATTATACGATTGCATGAACAGTATACGGCACTCTCGACGTCAATCATTCGCACAACTCGAACTTTATTACGTTCGGGAAAATAATGCTTGAAATGCGTACAATCTCGCGAAGTTATATGATTCGCCCAATACTCGTTCCGCGACGGATACAGTATCTAGAAATCGCGAAGAAGAACTACACGGTCAACTTTACGCGCCCAGGAGCAACTACCGCCCGCGCCGTCGCGTCGCGTCGTCTGCGCTGCGCGCGCTGCGCCATGGAAATGCTACACCTGTCGCTCCCAAACCGACTGCCCGTCGATCGTTCCATTCGGCAGTATTTATCAGGTTGTAATCGCGTGCCGTTGCTAACCATAACCGAGGTAACGCTAACCTTACGCGGTCATTGCCTTGTGCTGACCTTTGCGTCAGCATTTTCGGTTGTTTCGGAGTTGAACGCTCCGGGTTCCCGTGTCGGATTGCATCGGATGATCGGTCGTCCGATGCAATCGTCAGATTTTTCGGCGAATGTTAGATTCGACTTTTGTCGCTAGGGTCGGATTACTAAGTAATCCGGCCTTCGGTGTTGCCAAGTACAATTAATCCTCAATACGTTGTGCGCTCACAACAGGATATATATAATTAAAAAACATTCGATAAACGTTTTAATTATGATAACATTTAGAATGTTATAATTGTGTACATTACTAAATTGTTGAAAAAAATATTATCTTTTTGGTATAATTAAAATTTTACTACTAAAACATTTATTACATTGTATATATTATGATATAAGCAAATGCAATAATTACTCATTATACATATAACGACGCTTCTGTGTTCTCTTCGCTGTTAGCGATACCTGCTGTTCCTCGAATGGAAGTAATGTCTGACTCAATTGTTTTAACACAACGGGATCAAGTCTTTTTATCTATTATAAACGTATACAATTTAGAAATTTAGATTATGCATTTGTTTGATATTAGTATAAGTGTCAAAATTCGAGTCAAATTAAAAATTTAGTTCTTAATAACTGTATGAATTTAAATTCAATAGACTTATTTAATAAAAATTTATATACGATAACTCAAATTTGCCATTTATTTGTTACATAGATAATTAATAATAAATAAAAATTCTTATTTAATATAAAAAGGGTAATATGCGTAAAAACACCCCACCCGCCAATGACCTTGACCTTGACATATGTTGTCAAGGTCACCCTCTTGAGTGACCTTCAGAAGTTTTTAGCTGGCGGTTGTTTTTTATTAAAAAATTATTAACAATAAAAATTTGAAAAATATGTAAAGAAAGATACGTTCTTCATTTGAACTCGCCGCGCTACAGTAGTTGCCCAGGTAGCAAAATGATACGCCAAAGATATCGAAAAGCTAACCAAAAAAGGACTGGGATGACTTTTTAGTTGGCTAAAAAGATTCCTCTTTGACAACAAAATTGTGTCTCATGTCTACATAAACGGCACGTATGGATGTCCATACGCTAACTGTCGATGTCCGTACGCTAACTGTAAGGCAGCTTATAGCGTTTACCAAATTGGCAACACATTAGTCCAGTAAAAATATAATACGAAAAAAAGGGGGGGTACCTAGAAAAAATTGCAACACAAGGTTTTATTACGTCATTGTGTTCAAAAAAATATACTGAACAACATATTCAAATTCCGCTATTTTCCGCTATCCCTAAGTATGTTTTTTATTAACAATTTATAAACAAATTCGTTTTTCCACAAATACGATAAATTTTAAAATTTTTGTAGAGATCAAAGTTGTAGAGCAGACAAATATCTACAAAAAATGTTCTTATGAATTTTTTTGAAATATTTCATATTATTTGAGATATTTGCAACAAGAGCTACTAGGCTACGCGCGGAGCGGAGCAGAGAGTTCTAACAAGCACACGGCAGTCTCTACCGGTCGCTGCTACTTCTCTATAGCCGGAGAGCTGGCAACAGAAAAAGCAACATGCCTCGGTCCATGAAATATCTTACCTGGAAAAGGTTCGATTGCTGCCGGCAAAGCGAAAGCCCGACCGTCAGAAGGCGGACTGGAAGCTAAGTGGGTGGGCGGGCGATCAAACGTGTAAATTTTCCAACAAAAAAAACTGTCAATCGGCACGGCTGAAAATTTGCATAGGTATCGAGGAGTATGAGAAAAAGCAGGAAAAAAATTGTCAGAAGAGTAAGTAGAAGCTAAAGGGTTGTCAGAAGCTGCCAAAGTTGCGAAAAATCTCGGAAAATTTACATATTAAGAAGCACTTCTGACAATTTGCATTTGTATTGTTTACGTATGGAATAAACTAATTGTAAGTGCAAAGTGTCAGAAGGCAAAGTGGAAGCGATCATGAGAAAATCGGGTGCATAGTGCAAGATCGCTTTTCTCTTGATTTTCACACCGTACATATTTCATAGCACTTCTGACAATTTATCTGAATATTCATAAAGGACTAAAGGAACTATTATTAAAATGTCAGAAGTCAATTGAGAAGAATTAATAAATTTAATTTTGCTTCCTCATAGAGGAAGCTTTGTGATGGTAAAAATTTTTTTTTTCGAGATTTTAAAGGAAATAGGTTTAGAATGTTTTAAAATGTCAAGAAATCGTATTAGTAGAAAATGTCCAGAAGTATGTATGTATGTATGTATGTGTGTGTGTGTGTGTGTGTGTGTGTACGTATGGATTTTTGTACACGTATCAACTTCTACAATTTTTTAGATACCGGGTTGAAGTTTTGCACACCAAATAGAGTATCATAGAAAGTATGTCCTCCTCTAATTTTATTAAAATCCGTCGACCGGTATGGATTTTAAGGAGATTTTCATTTTTCAGAAAAGCGTATTTTACGCTGGAGCTTTCTCAATATTTGAGATACCGATCTATTTCTTATTCTATTATATTTTTCAGTTTTTTCTGCCCCTATTTCATATACAGTTCTTTAAAATTTGGTTAATCAGTTCTTGAGTTATAGAAATTTCAGTAAACTTGACTGTTTTTTTTAACAGAAATCGATAACCCCTTTATTATTAACAATTTTTATTAATTTTATTATATTCTTCAGTCTTTTCTACCCCTATTTTATATATAATTTTTTAAAATTTGGTTAATTGAGCGATAATTCTTTAAAATTTCTGTTAAAAAAAACAGTCAAGTTTACTGAAATTTCTATAACTGTTGAAAATACGTAAAAATATCGGTAATATCGTGAGATAGCTACAGCCATCTATTGCATTAATAATATACTCTCGCGGTTCCATGAATAAATACTAGATGGCAGGTCGTTTCCGCCTAGTAACTATTGCAAGCGGACGCGCGAGCAACGCGGCGCACCGAGTTCAGCTCACGCTAGCATCACGTGACAAGAAGGCGAGTGGAGGAAATGCGCAAGCACGAACGTGCAGAGAGATCCCGGCCATTCTCGCACATTCTGTCGAAATTGAAACAGTTCGAGTCACGTACTGGGCATTCTGCCACGATAATACTTTATCGGGAACACGTTCAAGTTCAGTTGAAAATTTATCGCTCGTGTCGTATTAATTACTCATGTTGTATTATTACCTTTGTCATTGCTCGTGTCGTATTCAACGCTCGTTTCGTTTTAATAGCTCATGTTGTAATATATCCCGTTGCCGTAAATTTATACATGAGTTTCGTAATACTCAGTCACTATTCGAATCACGAATAATATTATTGAACAAGTCAAAGAAAGAGAGAAGAACGACGTATATTCGGGGCTCAACCGAGCCTTTACTTGATGGTGGACATTCGTTCGAAGTTGGCAATAACGAGAGCGGCCATAATTGATTTCGTTCCTCTCATGAAACGAGACGGAATAGCAGCCATTATCCTTAATATCTGGCTCGCATACGGCGAATGAGTTCCCACTTTCAGTGGATGATTTTCCGTTTAAATAAATAGCGGATTATCTATAAAGAATTGTTGGATGCTGCAGATTCCACGATAAGGTACCTTTGAATTTATTATTTCGAATATTCGGTTCTTTCGTCAGATATCTCCCTGATGAAAGTGATACTTTACAAGTGCGCACGTGCCAATTCAAATATTCGGTTACAGGACATAACTTTATTTGCTTATATTTGTCCTCAAAGAAGAACGTTTATTATTTATTCAGATTAATAAAAGAAAAGGAGATAAATTCTTATCTCGGAACGTAAATTCAGTGGAATTCCAATTAATACTTCTGATTGATGTGCATACATGGATTAGATTGATCATGAAATAATATTCCTTCGAATTCGATGTGTGTCTTATATATATATTAAGGACTCATATTTCGTTCACTTTATAAAACTCTCTCGTACATACTGTATATAACGAACTTTATGTTAATTCGATAGATTATTACTGTTTAAGATAATATGTTGACTACTCGATTCTTTTAAAATGATATTATAAATTGATTAACGACTTACAACAATTATGAACCGTGCGAACTGATTAACATCTTTACTGAATTACGTTATGTAAAGTTACTATTGCGATTCTCTTCGTATTTCTTTCGATTGTAACGGCCTGACTTTAATATCGAACGCGGACTAGTTTACTGGATCGGGAGTTCGATGAAAGGCCCAGAGACAATAATCGATTTGACATTCACTTTATTCAACTCGGGATTCGGTATTACACACAACGAATAACGGGACGCGGTATATTACAGTGGTCAGTAGTGCCGGTGCACTCGACGCGGTATACGGAATATCGGAACGCGGGTCTTCAACTGGACGCGGCGTTTACAATGACGGGAGTGCATGTGCACTCGACGTGGTATCTGGAATATCGGAAGGCTGATAACGTGGGCGGGAGCGCGATATGTACAACGGAGGATTGCGGAATCCCGGGGTTACGGTCGCGAGAACCCTCGCTACGAGGCCGAGCACGCACGACCGCGCGGTGCCGTGGCCGTCGGGGTAAGTGTGAGGGAGCTCGAAGACACTCTGAGAACCCTCAGTAGAGGCCCAAACGCTGGACCTCGTTTTGCGTGTCGCCCTAGGATTCGGAAGGTAGGCTTCGTCAGGAGTAGCGGAGAGCCGTGGTAGAGACGAAGTGCCGAGTGCCGTTTCGTCGAGCGCGCCGGCTTTTTATACCGCTCGGCGCGGCGAGCTCGGCAGGAGGAAGGCCGATCGTCAGGCGATGGCGTGGTGGTGGGAGCGGCGCGATCCCGTGCGCTCGCGCGCTTCGGCGGGGATCGGCTCGCGTCAGCGCTCGTCGGCGTCGTGCGGGAAGGCACCGGTGCGGCGGGTTTCCCGTGCACACGGTTCGTTTCAAATGATTAAAAATTCGTTCGGGCGGCATCCGGCGAGTGGTGCGCGGGAACGATGCTTTGAAAGACGCATCGTGACACGATTAATTATAAGGATTTATGCTACAAAGATTTACTGCTTTCAGTAACGTATATGGAATAATTATATTTACTACTTTCAAGGAAGAAGTTTCGACTTCAATCAAAAGGACAGTTACTGATAGACTGTTAATTTATAACATTATCGAATTTAATTTCTGCATAATTCTTTCCTTTATAATAATTCTCACGTTGAGATTTAATGTATTTTGAATTCTTTTGTTTTCTTGATTCCATATTCGTTATCTTAATATGTATTAATTGTGTTCATTCTCTTTATATTATTTTTCGTACTTATTATAATTGATATGTTTGTTTCGAAGATAATCTCTTGCAGAAGTTCTACATAGAGAAGAGGTCACTTATTTCATTTTAATAATTGAGAATATTTAATACATTGAATATTCTTTAATACTTTATTCCTCGATTTTAGTTTGAAATATTTTGTAAATGGATCTCAGTCTTAACTTATTATTTGTAATAAGATTTCATTAAACGAAGAAAATATCTTCTTTACAATGTTTTGTATCGAAATTACATATTTATGATTACATTTATGTTTCACGACCAAATGATAGAATTGATTGTTTTATGAACTCAGTAAATTAACGATTCTATTTCTTAATTTGAAAATCGTTTCTCCTTCTCCACCATCCTTAGCTCACGCAACATACGGGGCGTGTACAATAACTCAAGAACTGATTAACCAAATTTTAAAGAATTGTATATGAAATAGGGATAGAAAAAACTGAAAAATATAATAGAATTAGAAATAAATCGATATATCAAATATTGAGAAAGCTACAGCGTAAAATACGCTTTTCTGAAAAATGAAAATCTCCTTAAAATCCATACTGGTCGACGGATTTTAATAAAATTAGAGGAGGACATACTTTCTATGATACTCTATTTGGTGTGCAAAACTTCAACCCGGTATCTAAAAAATTGTAGAAGTAGATACGTGCAGTACAAAAATCCATACGTACACACACACACACACACACACACATACATACATACATACTTCTGGACATTTTCTACTAATACGATTTCTCGACATTTTAAAACATTCTAAACCTATTTCCTTTAAAATCTCAAAAAAAAAATTTTTTACCATCACAAAGCTTCCTCTATGAGGAAGCAAAATTAAATTTATTAATTCTTCTCAATTGACTTCTGACATTTTAATAATAGTTCCTTTAGTCCTTTATGAATATTCAGATAAATTGTCAGAAATGCTATGAAATATGTACGGTGTGAAAATCAAGAGAAAAGCGATCGGTCTACTGGGCGCTGCGCCGCGCGCCGAAAGACGCTCTCGCACTTTGCACCCGATTTTCTCATGATCGCTTCCACTTTGCCTTCTGACACTTTGCACTTAGTTTATTCTATACGTAAACAATACAAATGCAAATTGTCAGAAGTGCTTCTTAATATGTAAATTTTCCGAGATTTTTCGCAACTTTGGCAGCTTCTGACAACCTTTAGCTTCTACTTACTCTTCTGACAATTTTTTTCCTGCTTTTTCTCATACTCCTCGATACCTATGCAAATTTTTAGCCGTGCCGATCGACAGTTTTTTTTGTTGGAAAATTTACACGTTTGATCGCCCGCCCACCCACTTAGCTTCCAGTCCGCCTTCTGACGGTCGGGCTTTCGCTTTGCCGGCAGCAATCGAACCTTTTCCAGGTAAGATATTTCATGGACCGAGGCATGTTGCTTTTTCTGTTGCCAGCTCTTAGACTATGGGCCTAAACAGAATGGCTGTCTTATAACCTAAAGGCAGTGTTTTATGCCTTAAGTTTTTGTTTTATGTTAACACAGTATTGTGCGTTACATAAGACAAAGACTTAAGTCATAAAACACTGCCTAAGGTTATAAGACAGCCATTCTGTTTAGGCCCTAAATCTGTGTTAAGTAATTTCTCATTAATTATTAAGAAATTTACAAAATAATAAACAACTTTTCGATCCATGGCAGTTTTATTCGTTCTACCTGCCCACGAACAATGGTCCGCATATTACATGATACTATATATTAAAATATTTTTGAAATACATAGGTATCTCTCTTTCTTTGTTCCTTCTCTGTTTCTCTCTCTCTCTCTCTCTCTCTCTCTCTCTCTCTCTCTCTCTCTCTCTCTCTCTCTTTTGCCTGAGAGGATACAATCCCAGGGCGCGTTAATAAATAAATGCTTTCTCTCTTTCTCTCTCTCTCTCTCTCTCTCTCTCTCTCTCTCTCTCTCTCTCGCTCGCTCTGGAGGTCTTTTTTCTTCTTTCTTTCCTTTTCCTTCTCTTTCCTCTTTTTCTCTTATTTGTCTTCCTTAACATTAAGGAAAAAATATCTAATCTGTAATCGAAACCAAATACATACATACATGCATATTTACATAATGCATACATATGTATACATAAGAATAATATATGTTAAAATATTTTTGGAATATATATTTCTTTTTGTATCCCCTTCCGTTCTCTCTCTCTCTCTCTCTCTCTCTCTTTCTCTCTCTCTCTTGAAAAATTCTCTCTTGAAACTCTTTCCGTAACCTCGCACTGTCAGACGAGAAACAAAAACCTTTTGACACGCATTGACAAGCCGTTGACACTCAAGCGAGATAACTAACCAACATCATTAAATATCAATTTCACTCTTACGATAATTTCGAAATTCGATCTGCATATAAGCGAGATAACCAATCAGTCAAGAAATGTGAGCGTGTGAATGCAGTTGCATTGATCAGAGCGGTATGAACGCATTTTGAAAGACGAACTAGTTGGTCTTTGCGTATGTGTTCATTGTATGTGTTCATGTGACTGAAATCTGAACTTTTTGCTGAGATGTCGCCGAAAAAATTCACTTTTTGACATGTGAGATTTCGATATCTCAGTATTGACTGTACCAATCTTAATCAAACTGGTCACAATCGAAAGCTCGTATCAACGTTATATTAGAAAACTGTCGTCAGACTTTTGATCGCAGTTTTCTTTCTTGAGATATTTTATTCGGAAAATCGATCGGCCCGAAAATTCCGGATAAGCTACTTAGTAGCGTCGTCTGCTAACTCTCTTTTTATGTACTTGGCGTCGCGACACTACCGCTTGATTTCCGTGGTTTTATATTACTCACTTGTCGACAGACACTTAATTGAGTCGTGGGATACTATCAAATATTTTCTTATAATAATTAATAATCTAGTTATGAGCGAGAAAAAACAAAGTCTGGGGAATATTTATTTTCTCTAATAAATAATATTGACACATAAAGCATACTTTTTCTATTTTTAAATAAGTGGATAAAATTTGGAACATTTTCTGGAGCAATTTTTTAAAAATAATTTGTTCTATTTATTCTTTGGCACAAAGACTTCTAAGTGTCATCCTCAAAATTTAGTCACATAATTTACATAATACTCATATAATATAATAAAAAGATAGAATTAAAATAAGTTTTGTTTTAAATAATCTGGGAGTAGGTTTTTTGAGTATAAGAGTGTTTTCCGCAGAATATATGGGATAAGTCTCTTATGTGTATTTTGTGTGTGACACTTATATAGAAGTTCCTTTGTGCCAAAGGAGGAATAGGACAAATTATTTAAAAAAAATCGCTTCAACAACGTTCCAAACTTCAACCAGTTTCGTATTTACGTAGCACTTATTGTTAGTAGCGCGCCACGATTTAAGACTTGTGTGACTCTGAGAAAAATCAAGAAAATCTGCAAAGTGAGAAGTGGAAAAGGAATGGATTCAAGATTACTTGGGGTTGGGTTTGTTTGTGGATGAGATATTGGTTAAGATGGTGTGTGGAATTAGAGGAGGTTGAGGTAGGGGGAGGTAGATTTGTTAGGAGGAGCGTGATGGTATGGTTCGTGGGTGTGGAGAGATTTGTGTGGAAGCTCCTGAACTCTTTCCGGTCTCTTCAGTATCTCTGAGTGCTCGACTGGGGGGGGGGAAAAAAAAAAAAAAAACCATAAACCCAATGGTGTTGAAGAAAAAACGCTGAGCAGATAGGTAAATTTTTCATATGGGAGGACGTAGATGGGGTTTTTAGGGTGTGGGTTGATTATGAGGGGTGTTATTGGTTGGGCGTAAAGTGGTATGGAGGGGAGGTGGGAATGGAAGTGTGGGTTGGGGAGATGAAGGTATGGGCTTGGTTTGGCTGGGTGGGTTATTATTTGTGGGGGTGTAAGTTGGTGGAAAATGGGATTGGGGTTTATTATATGGGGAGAGGGAAAGGATGCAGGGCTGGGTTTGTGTGGATGTTCGGGATTGGTGAGGTGAGAGGTGTGCGATGGACTTGGGGGGTTGGGGAGAAGATGTGGGGTGGGGGGGTGATTAGAGGTGTGTAAGGAATTTAGTGGTGAGGTCATAGTGGGTTGTATGTCGAGAGGTTAGGGGGTGTGGGGAAGGATGAGGTGGGTGATGGGGATGGGTGGTATTTGTGGTTGTGGAGGTGGACGGAATGGAAGACAGGGTGTAGATGGGTGCATATTTGGTGTAACAATTGGGGTGTTGGGCGGGTGAGTGGTCGGCGAGGGCTATTGGTGAGAAGGGGTTTATGTGTTTGGCTCCATGCAGTCACTTCTTTACTCTGGAAAAATTTGAGGCCCACGATTATTTAGTAATCAAATTATTTGGATAACCCTAATTTTACGTATTTGAATTAGAAATAACACCGCGTAACTAAAAATCGTAATTAGCTATTCTATTTCAAGATTTTTAACTTATACTAGTCAATTCTCTCAATTAGTTCTGTTGATATTCAGTTACGTAAGGAGCAAGAGATTGTTGTTGAGGAGGACAGAAAAAATACCAACGTTTTGGTAATTGATGCCATCCTAGAAGAAAAGCCTTCAAGACTCATTGAATCCGCCTTGTTCTAACGCCTGGCCAACGAGTTGTGCGAGATATTCCCATTAGGAACATCTCCTGCGTCTTTCTTCCTGACCTTTTTACCGAAGACGCTCTTTCAAAGCAAAGAAACTTATCGGGGCCTCTCTACAAAGCCTACGTGAAAAGAGATAAATTTCGAAAGAATGGCATGCTGCCGCCTTAAGCAAGATCGGCGTCTAGCCGGTCTTCTAGCAAGTCAACACCTACGTCGAGGGGTTCTTTGAAGAGAGCAGAAGCTCCGGACCCTACATCATGTGAGTATACATAACTTATGACATCAGTCCTGCCAGGCTAAAGGTACTAGTTAATTAACTTGGAATTGTTTTAATTTTTTAGACTTATAATTCTCCCATCCATTTCAGACACGAAAGAGACCAGGACAGCCCTAAACTTTCTGCAAAACAACGTCCATCTCTAGAAACCGGATTTTTGGCGAGCCACGAAAAAAGAGCGAAAGGGTATCCTTGCCGATAAAGGATATTTAGCTATTTCCAGAAGTTTCCAGCCATACGAATTCAGGAAGGATACAGACTGGTAAGTATTGTTGTACAGACATTAATATTACGGTAGAAGCATGGTAGAATTTTGTTGACTTAAGACAGCATTTAGTAAACACATCAAGCATAATTTCATATCACTGAACTCCAATCTTATAGGAATTGGACTTCACATGATGTGAACATAGTGCTTGTGTTTATTTAACTAAGTCAACACAATAGTTTTTACATTTTTTTCTTTTTACAGCTCCTAGACGATTTCACGAAAGAATTTCCCAAAAGGAGAACAATCTCTTCGCCAGTATTGCCTTAGCGAAAGAGAAAATAATCAAATTGGCCAAACTAAAGTTAGCGAAACTCTCTGATAGAAATCTGAAGAAAAGCTACGAGTTCGTTCTGGAAAGTGCAAAAGGTGAGTCACATGATTCTTGATGTGCTCAATTAAGAGGCATTTTTACCACCCTAAATCAATCTTGATTTTTTGGAAAATTAATAATTTTTAAAACGATACCTTTCCATATTTTTTCTAATGCTTGTTGGTTACACTTTGCCTTAAAGTCCATTTTTACTTTGTGTTTTTTATCATTTTGTGCAGTTTTCACTTCAGTCATATTTCTGCTACTACACTACTACTTTGAAACTTGCGTTACTTATTTTGTTTGTGTTTCTTTTCAGGGGAGAACCCGAAAACTCGAAACAACGCACTTATCCTCCTGCTGCCCCTCATTACCCCGTCGCCCGAGAACGTAGGCGGAAGAGCGGCGCTAAGAAGACACCAACGAAGTCGACAAACGTCGAATCAGGGATCACTTCGTGACACTGCTACATGACGACGCGCACATCCAGGAAATAGTAATTCTAAGAAAGGAGGCTCTCCAATTTGCAGGTAAAACTTTTTAGCCGTGTATGTTTGCCACGGGGAAATGGAAGATAGTTAAATCTGCATGGGTTGTCAATGAAACGTTCTACAAAAAGATATCCTTTGTATTTGATTTTATATAAGAAATGTATCAATTTACGTAATAAACATATCATTAATAAATGGTTTGGATAAAAGATGCAAGTTTTAAATTTTGATTTCCTGCTACCCATAAAGAAGGAAAGATGTTAAGGTCTTAAGAAAGTTAGCTCGAATATCATGTATTGTTTTTATTATATGTATTGTTGCCCTTGGATGTGGGTGGATATTCAATATAACATTAAAAAGCTAGTTGGCACAAAAGTGCAATGCATACAAGTATTTTAACTTATTTTATCAAAAAATTACATTTATATTTATATTAAAATTACATTATATTATTTTCTATTACATTTTGTATACTTATACTCGATCCAAAGAAAAACTCCTGACTAACGGCAAAAATTGTGTGAAACAATAGAAAAAGATTAGCGTCATAAAAAGAGAAATTTGCTATTAAAATACTTAAACTGCATTCTAATGCGTAAATTCATAAATGCAGGTAGCACTTATTTCTACCAAAATGTTGGGGCTTTAATAGTTTTCAAATAATTAATGGCAAAAAATTGTGCAAATTAGATATTTGCACTTGGCTTCCTCATAGAGGAAGTGATGTCTTAAGATGCTAATACGGCCCTCTGATTGGCTGATGACGCCTTAAGACTATACTCAAGACGATCTTGGATATAAGACCCGACTATGAATACCGGCCTTAAAAATTATATATAAAATAGAAATAGAAAAAACTGAAAATATAATAAAATTAAAAATTTCGGTAAACTTGGTTATTTTTTTTAACAGAAATCGGTAACCCCTTTATTATTAACAATTTTATTAATTCTATTATATTCTTCAGTCTTTTCTACCCCTATTTCGTATATAATTCGTTAAGATTTGGTTGATCAGTTCTGGAGTTATAGAAATTTCTGTAAATTTGGCACAGACATACGTACATTACATACATACATATATACACACATACCAACATTTTTTTAATCCAATATTT